>NC_133477.1:15417937-15484657 GCF_025370935.1 Choristoneura fumiferana | reverse complement strand
CAAAGTAACACCAGTCATGCATGGCCAGATTTACAGTCTTTATTTTGTCATAATCTCAAAACTGATTCGTCATAAGTATTCCAGTAAATCACTCATCTATTCAACATGATAAACCAGTAGAAAATTACAATTTAATCTTTCACTATCTGAAATTAAATTTTAGTTAGATAAATACAAAAGTATGACCAAAGCACTGAAATCTTCAATCAGTTCTCGATTAGTCACATTTGCGTAGTTGAAAATAATACGCAATAACCTGATGAGCACTTGTTGCAGTTGTGATGATGTTTCATGTTCCATGAACTGGTATGGATCCAGACCAGACAAGAGGCCATAATTCATAATAAAGGATCTTAAATAAAAGCTTAATTGTTGATACTGTAACTCGGGATACAGTATTTTATCTTGGAAGGCAGCATGCAAACTATACATTTTCCGGGATAACAGCTATCCTATATCCTTTTTGACGTTCGTGCCGAAAATATCACGATCCCAGAATAGCACATTTTTAATTGTAGCTTACCAGATTTTCGTTGCAGCATATAACAAAATCTAAGATTACTAAAGAAAGTATTTTTTATGGTGGAATTTATCTAATTTTTAACCGACTTCAAAAAAAAGAGGAGTTTATTTTGGTTGTATTTTTTTATGTTTGTTACCTCAGAACTCCGTCATTTATGAACCGATACCAATTTTTTTTTTCGGTCGTCTAGGAATGCTTCAAATTAAGTCCCATAAGCACGAAATCAGGATCTGATGATTAGAACCTAAGGAAATCGAGGGAACTCTTCAAATATTGTAGGGACACCTATACTAATTTCGATATATTTAGTAGTAGCTCGTAAGTACATTTGCTCTTGAAAATCATCATTTGGTGAAGTGGAACTGATGATGAAGACAACATTTCACTAACGGAGCGACTACTCAATAACAAGTACCTCAAGGGTTGAATTTCAATTACTTTTTCTTTTCTAAAAACAGAAACTCAAACTACTTACGTAATAATATACTTCCATACAAAATTTCATCTAAATTTACTATCGAACTACTCATGATTTACAGATTAGAGAATATAGCATAATCTCTAAATCATGAAATACCGGCGTTTTATGACTATGTACCTAGGAGTTTCCTGATATGCCGGATTTTACAATCGGGCAATGACGTAATAAATACGAATCTAAAAGAAGTTTTTATCCTCCTTCTGTCCTCAGGCATAAGATGACATGACATGTCTCTCTGGAAAAATATATTGGATGTGGTGTGTTCCATACATCCAGCATAGTGAGAATCTTATTGGAACTTAAATAATGCAAACATCAAATAATAAAATAAACATTTACTGTAGGTACTGAATGAAAATAACATTGTTCATAAATTAAAAATTATTATGTAATAGTGAGGTCCAGACTCAATTAGAACCCGGCAAGACTATGCGCGATCGGAGATGAGGCCAGCATTTTTAATACATTACGGGTGTCTCGGTCACATGTACAGTCGAATAAATTTAATCATGAACCAGGGTGGATCTTTTGTGCTACTAATGCCATGTTGAGATCTCATACTTTTGTCAAGGAAATCATTGTGAAATTGATTATTAAAAGTTACATAAGGCAGGGCACCCGGGGCATTCACAACGCCCCCACAGTAGAAGTTTGAAAAAAAGAATACAAATTTGAACGAGTGTTAAATGGTAAATAAAAACGATTGTGTAACAGGGGAGGCTTAGGCTCCATTTCCACTAGAGATGTGCTGTGCGAGTGCAAGGGTTATGTGAATTAAGCGTTTCTATTGCTCACAACGCATCCTCTGACAATATCTCTGATTGAAATGCAGCCTTAAGGCTCTGATTTCATTGGTCGATAACTCTGTCGATATACAGCGTACGATGTCTTCCCGCAAATGGTATATTGAGTAGTGAAACTTATAAGTTAATAACTCCTTCAACATACAGCGTGCGGTTTCTTCCCGCAGACGGCATATCGACTAGTGAAACTCGAATGCAGGCCATATGGCATGCTTTATACAAATTTACCATACAACGCATGCGGGCCCTATTGACCAATGAAAATGGTTCCCCGAATGCGGGCCCTGTGGCATACGTTAAGAAAATCTCCCGTACCCGCATGCGAGCGTTGGTCGATCCAATGAAACTGAGCCTTCAATAATTAAGCCCTTTTGGTTTGAAAATTAAAAAAAGTAGTAGCCTGGTTCTTCCCACTAGCCTCTACAGGGGTAGCTATTCAAGAAATAGGAGTGTCCTCTTGAGATTGACAGTCGCCCGGTACATTCCACCATTTTCTGAAATCCTTGTACACCGTCTTTTTACTCATCAGCTCTTCATCATGCAGCATTTCGCACAATTTACAAAGTCCATCAGTATCTGGTGACTCTTCTCTAGCATGGTAAGAATAGTGGTTGTGCCATTTGAAGAAACTGTAGTACCTTTCCTTGTCATTTATTATGTCTACCATCTCTTTCGCCAACGCCTTGGGGTTCAATTTACGGCCGTCGAGGTAAATCCCATCTGGCATAAATCTGAAAAGTGTGAAACAGAAATATTTTACTACACTTATTATATCTATTATACAATTATTTTATTCCGGTATCTCATGCCGCCTGACCCTTCCCTCCTAAATGAGTGACTTAATTTATGAATGTCCCCTTATATGTAAAATATGGGCTGCGTTTGTATATGTATGTATACAGGAACTTAGTTTGTTTATTAGCTAGACAACGAAAATTAAGTGGCAGTTGTATTACATAGTTCTGTCGGTACTTTTTCCACTTAAGCCAATCAATAGATTTAGATGAATTTTGGTATAGATATAGTTTAACACTCTGCGAAGCGCATACAGTGCCGGCTTTGGAGGGGGGCAACCGGGACGGCTCAACTTAACCACTTAATTTGAATACCTTTATCGATCTAAAGGAAAACTACAGCGTATTAATTTTTGCAGATTTATCTCGTAGAAGTGACTATGAGGATTCTATGTCTAACAAATGCGACCTGTCCTTTTGTCGCTTGTCGTATCTAAAACGGTGCCAAAGGCACGACTCGCCCGGGGCGTCTAGATGACCAAGGCAGGCCCGGGGGGCTACTAGGAAATTCAGAAGTCGAAGTTCGTATTGTACCCTCCCTCTTACTCTCGTGTTAAATATTATTTAAGCGTCAGTGGGACGGCAAGATACTAAGTTCGAATTTTGCACTTCGTAGTATAAAGGGCAAATAAGGTAAGCTTATCCTGGTATTTAAAGCATTTTTTTGCAATGAAATTTCAATACGAACTATAATTTTGCTACTCCACGACCACATCACATGTGCAGGATAGCTACTTAAATGTAACACATATATTTTTCACGCAAAACCTATCTCGGAGTACATAAAACAATTTTTAACCCGTTAAGTCCAGTCCAGTCGTTGATATTACAAGAACGTAATTCGAATCAAACTGAACACTTGCGTTTTGTTTTCATGATACTTCTTTTACTTTAACGCCAATGGGTTTAATTGACTCCAATTTAATTTAGTTCAGGGCCAATTTCGGGCCACGTAGTAACCTTCGACTTCCTCAACTACAACATTTTTATACTTCGTTTTTGTTTAGCTTTAGAAATATTGTAAACAATCTTGACGAGTCTTTTTATTGAAAAACGTTTTTAAAAAACTATTAATATTACGTATGATACCAAAAGAATATAAATGATCAAAATAACCTTGCTAATTGTTACATATTTGCTGTGACTTATTTTTCAGAAGTGTTTTTAAATAAAAAGACACGTCAAGATCGCTTACCTTCTTTGTAATGCTAAAAAACTGGACGGGACTAAAATACTGGATACTGAGACTGGATATGAACCCTATTCGTAAGTCCACGTCTAATTGGAAAGTACTTTTTTTATAATTCTAGCTTTGTATACAAACTATCTCTACCCTCTGGCAAAAGATATCATCTCTTCTTAGATAATGTTCTAATATTGTAAAAAATAGCTTTTCCAGTTAATGAGGGCAACTGATTCTTTAAATTGGAGAAAGATTTTACCGCGTGTAATTGGCTACCCCAAGCACAATTGGAACAGCATAGTTCTGCAACGCTAGCAGCAGCTTTTCAGTCACGATATTTTCGCTAGACGGATTCTTCAACGCAAGGTAAAAATAGTATTTCTTCTCTATCATTTGCAGACAGCTCACGTTTTTCAAATCGCAATTCATACCTCCATCGCAGCGTCTATATATGTCAACCTCTAATTCATATTGTTTCAATTCAAACTGTAATTTTTTTACAAAAGTTTCCCTGTCCAAATTTTGACAATCCGAAACTATACAAGCGGCTGCCTTTGCTTTATTGTTTAACTTTCTTTTCAATTCATCATCAATAGTTTTCATTGAAATTGCGTCCATCCAATGCATAGTTTTATTTGGACCAATTACTTTGCCCTCTTCGTTTCTAATCCTAAGGTACCCATAAGCATAATCCGAGTCAAACTGGTACGTCCAGGTCCAATTAAAAAAACCATCAAATCTATCATCACATATAGGATAGGTTGTATGCTCTACGCTTAAAAACACATACTTTTGACGAGGACTTCTAGCATTTGGTGTCTGCGTATACTGAAATATTAAACTGGATCCATGGAAAACAATTGCATCAAAATCTGCAACACTTCTCAACATGTTCCTATTGCTAGTGAGATAGCAATCATTAATTTTACATCTGTGCTTAAAGAAAATACTTTGACCCTCATCCCAGAAGGGAAGATGTTGTTGTGGTTTCACCCATTTTAATTGACAGTTTGTTCTATAGATACGTTCCATGTTACTGGAATCTTTTTCTGTTCATACCTGTATTGGAATTGACATGCTACTGCATATACCCACCCTAATGTTACCAAAACAGTTCCTATGTATACCAATATATCAAACTGATGAAAAAGCCACAACTCTATAATTTTAACTGTCCGAGACATTTCAGTTGTTGGTAGTGTTTCTAAAGAAACGGAAATTTCAATAGATTTACATTCAAATAATTTATTGAAAGCGATACTTTGTCGTGCATGAAGACATACGTGGGTCGTACATACTATGCAGGTGTCTTGCACTTATAGTTTCGGAGTAGCTTATTATGTTTTAGATCCTTTAGTCACATTCAGTAAAAAAAAATCTAAATTTCATTCCTGTATTATTATGATTTAGGAACTACCTAGAGGTAAATGACTGACAGTGTCATTGCGACAAGATGATGTTTTTCCTAATGGTTACAGACTGACCAATTTATCTTGAATTGAAAAAGTTTTTATGCCGTTCGCAGATAAGTTGGTCAGATACTGCTTATGGCCGAGGCTAAAACCGCCGCGGTTTTTAACTGCGTGACTTTGTAAATCAAGAGTAAACTAATGCAAGCGGCCACACTGGCGGTTTTTTGTATAAAAAAGTCACGCGGTTCAAAACCGCGGCGGTTTAGCAGTAGTGCAGCCTCCGCCTAGTTATAAAGAAATGTAGACCATAGAAAAGAATGAACAATACAACTGCTAACATAATTGAAGGAATAATACAATTTAAATACTCTTTTTCAGGCATAATACATAAGTATGTACACAAAGTAATATATGTATGTAGCGACCATATATATGTATGTACACAAATATTCAGCCTTGCTAAATTTACAGAATGGATGATTTTGAATGTGGTCTTAGGGTATACTCGTATTTAGCCAGCTTCACGGTGGAAAGTGTAAAAGTAATATTGAAAGGAGAGTAAGAGCTGGTAACATAGTGAATGGAGCGTTTCACACCTTTATGTATAGCCAGAAAATCTCCAAAAGACCTTGTCTGGCTGTGCATAGCGGTGTGCTAGTACCAACACTCATGTATGGAGTGAAAGTAGGGTTGTGGCAGAATAGGCATCAGAGTAGAATAAATGCGGTAGAAATGAGAGCGTTTAGAAGTAGGAATTAAGATGTGAAATTGAGTGACAGAATTAGAAATAGTGCGATAAGGGAACGTTGTGGTGTAAATTAAGGTATAGTCACACAGATTGAGAAAGGGATGCTTGGATGGTTTGGGCATGTTGAGAGAATGAATGAAAACCGATTGACTAGGCAGATCTATAAGACGAGCGTGAACGGGAAGTTTGGAAGAGGAAGGCTTAGACGAACGTACCACGATCAGATCGAGGACGTTCTGAAGAAAGGTTGGGTCAGGAGTACTCTAAACCGACGTGCATGCATGAAAAGATTGATGAATGTAGAGGAAGCGAAAGTTGTATGCCAGGATCGTAGCAAGCGAAAGGATGTAGTCTCTACCTACCCCGTTGGGAAAGAGGCGTGATTTTATGTATGTATGTATGTATATCTACGGTGAAGGAAAATATTGGTGACCTGCAAAAAGCTGCGAAGTAATTCAATGGAGTGAAGTTTCCAATACGCACTGGCCCTGGGTGGGAACTGCGGTCCAAGCCGTCTACGTAGAAGTGGGGCGTTATATGAGCTGGGATAGATGAATAGATGGAATGTTTGAAGTTGATACCGTCATTGGATTCACATCTCTGATTCAAAAATTCTTGCTACCTTTCGACCCGAAGCATAGTAAGCTCGTAACTGACACTGAGTACCATTATTGCAATATATATTTCATGATTTCACAATTTTCTTCATTCGGTAACGTTTTCAGTAGCTCCATAATACTCCAAACTTTTTAACTTATACAACTGAACTTTCCTGTGCCAATCAACTAATGATGTCCACGACGCGTATATGACAAGGATCATCAGAAGTATAATCACGTGAACCATTCTAATGAGAAACACATTTTGAAAGCTTAGTCTATTTGATGCATTTATATTCATCGCAGTAAATGTACATGTATTTTTTCGTGACAAGCACTATGATCGACAGCACGCCAATGTCACCTTTCATGATATTTGTATTGTCACACACAGGAAAGCCAGTTATGCCAGTTGGCAAGCGCCGACAAACGCACAGGAAGCATCATATATGTTAGAGTATGTAAAGGCTATTTCCATCTTAAGGTTGTTGCACACGTAACCGCGTGGCACCGGATCGGCGCCGCCTCAACTCAAGCCGTCTAGTATTTGTTGTAAGAAATTCCATACTGTAACGCACACATATCGGCATCGGAATAGCAATGCCTCGCCTCGGCACAAGCTAGTAATCCGCAAGCGGCGCGCGGGCAACTTGTTTCTTTCTTTCTTTCAGTCATCGAGCTTACATTTGTTGGCACTTACCAAACATGTGGATGCGATAGGATTTGCCCTTATTAATAAGGTCGGTCAAAAAACTTGTACAAGATTTATTAAATAATATTTTTCCATCGTATTTCGTCAAATTACCTCGCTTCCTCAATTACCTTCAATAAACTTCAATAATCAAAACAACAGCTACATCGTAATACGTCTTATGTTGTTGTCATGTCAGCGTACCATCTGTTGTTGTCAGTGCACCGTCCGGTCTGGATGCCTCCGCATGACATAACTCCTCAATGGGTATACACAATGGTTAAAATGTAGTTTAATGACAATGCAAGTACAGTCAACAAAATGTACAGCCAGCAAAAAAGCTCGCATTAAAAATGTTTTTTTTAACCAAACGACCAAACTTATACATGTGGCTGGACGTGATGAAAACTTGACTATTTTTAGTTAACATAGGCATAACATACTTTTATCCCCGCGAACTTGTATAGTCCCCGTTGGACAAAGAAAAATTTGTGGGCAACAAATAATAATATTTACCGCAAATACTTCGCTTCTCCAAACACTACTGGTATAACATTATGTTGTAACGCGAACAACAGTTTTTCAGTAACATAATCTTCAGCAAAATAATTCTCTAGCGCAAGATAAAAGAAGTAATCTTTCTCAATTATTTTCAAACAATCAGTCATGTTTTCCCGAGGACATATTTTATCACCACCTTCACCAAAAATATCTAATTTCAGATTGTACCTTGTTAGCTCGGAACGTAACTCCACAGCAAAATCCTCTCTTCCACTTAATGATCTGATATTAGAAACAAACCAAGCAGCCGTTATATTTTTTGTTAGTAAGCGTTTTCTGAATTGAAGAATACAATTAAAATCCGTCGCCCGCGACGCGTGCAGTTAGCGCTGCTCATACTATTTTTCAACTGGAGTCCATCCGCTCCGTGCATACCGCGTCAGCTAGCGTAGGCCCTAAGCCCTAAAGTTACATTTACCGTGTGTAATTTGCTCCTCCAAAAACTACTGGTATTGCATAATACTGTAAAGCCCATAACAGTTTTTCTGTGACGTAATCATCAGCAAATGAATTCTCGAGAGCAAGGTAGAAGTAGTAATCTCTCTCAATCATTTTCAAACAATCTTTCATTTTATCCCGTGGACACTTGTGTGTACCACAATCACCAAAAACATGCAAGTTCAGATTATAATTTTTTAATTCATAATGTAACTGTTCGGCAAACTCCTGTCTCTTACTTAACGCATTGCAATTTGAAGCGAACCAAACAACTGTTTTATTTTTAGTTTTTAAACGTTCTCTTAAAGTATCATTAATAGGTTTCATAAAATCCGCTTGAATCCAATTCATATTTCGTTTTGGACCAATTATATCTCCATTTATATTTCTGACTACAACATAACCAGAAGGCAATACAGAATCCAGTTTGTAAGTCCATGTCCAGTTGAATAAACCATCATATGCTTCATCGCATAATGGAAAGTACTTGGCAGACTCCAAACTCACGTAAACGTATTTTTGGTGTATACTCCGGTTTTCTAGACGAGGAAAAGTTCTTGCTATTTCAGGAATAAGAAAAGCTATAGCATCAAAGTCTGCAATACTTTTCAAGAACAATTCATCTCGGGTTAAGTAGCAATTATTTGATTTGCACTTCCTCTTATTGAATTCTTCTTGGCCTGTTTCCCAATTAATAAATGATACTGCATCTCCATTCCAGTTCAATACGTATTTCATCCCTGGTGTTTTAGTTAAAACGCTATCATTGATTGATTTCACCAACACAACGGACCAATTAAAATATAAAGAAATTATTGCAATTGCCAGTAAAATAATGTACTTTTTGCTACACTTTAACTTCATAATTGTGCGTAGGTACTTTTTATGAGATTGGAATCAATATTTTGATTTTGATTAGTAGCTGTCGCGAGTGCGGAGCACAGCGATGACGTCCAACATCTTTTCACCGCTGGCAACCCTACAAGGAAGTAGCGCATCTATGGTGAGTAAATTGGATCTAGTCTATGGTAATCAAATCTCGATATTCGAAATCCATAACAAAGACCATATAACCGCTACGTTTTAACTTTACTGGCTTTCACATGGGGAACACAGAACTGTGCTGGCGAGCTTATCAAGGCTCTTCCTACGAAGCAGGAAACCACATGGGCTGGTTTCCCTAAAGCTGAGTATTCTCCACTTCCTATAATTTGCCTAACTGTTTATCACTTTCAGGTGACTTGAACTCATAACGTAACTAGCCCGTCCGGCCACTGGCCTCATTTCCTGGTACCAATCATCATCATCATCATCCCAGCCTATATACGTCCCACTGCTGGCACAGGCCTCCTCTCAGAACAAGAGGGCTTGGGCCATAGTTCCACGCAGTGCGGATTGGAACTTCACACACAACATTGAATTGCTTCGCAGGTTTGTGCAGGTTTCCTCACGATGTTTCCTTCACCGCAAAGCTCGTGGTAAATTTCAAATGTAATTCCGCACATGAATTTCGAAAACTCAGAGGTGCGAGCCGGGTTTGAACCCACGACCCTCTGCTTGAGAGGCGATAGGTCAAACCACTAGGCCACACGGCTTTTCTGGTACCAATCCCTCCACGAGAAATATAGAATGATTGTCCCCTTAATCTAAGAGTTCGTGATGAGACCTACGTTTAACGGCAGCCCGTGCGGCGTTAATGCCTTGAGTGTGCCTGACGAGGCTGATATGATGTAACGGCAGCCCGTGGGGCGTTAATGCGCCTTAGGAGGCTAGTGCATATCGGCAGCCCATGCGGCGTTAATGCCTTGAGTGTGCCTAGCGAGGCTGAGATGTAACGGCAGCCCGTGGGGCGTTAATGCTAAGGGCCTTTAGAGGCTAGTGTGTAACGGCAGCCCGTGGGGCGTTAATGCCAAGGGCCTTAGGAGGCTAGTGCATATCGGCAGCCCATGCGGCGTTAATGCCTTGAGTGTGCCTAGCGAGGCTGAGATGATGTAACGGCAGCCCGTGGGGCGTTAATGCCAAGGGCCTTTAGAGGCTAGTGTGTATCGGCAGCCCGTGCGGCGTTAATGCCAGTGTGTCTGATGAATGTGTATGATCCCCAGGATATTACTAAAGGGCTACCACCGACCTACGAAGATTATTGTTATCTCCCTGGCTCACGGGGTTCTTAACTTGTATCTCTCATTACTATGACTCACATAACTTCCCAAAGGACTTCTCGAGATGCTCAGTGATAACGGTCATGTCATAGATTCCTTAAAACTACAGGTGGTGCGCCGGAACCCCGCAGGCGTGGCCTATCCTGCGAAGGGAGCGAGTCTACCGAGGGCGATAGACGTTGGGACCCCTAGGCGAGGAATAGAGGATCAAGATAAGATTCAAACATCTTTACCTCATTCCATCGCGACGCCTGTCATATTCATAAATTACTCTATAAACACGTATAAACTGTAGTTACATCATTTCCCATAAAGACGAGCGTTCGCAACAGTAGCGTTTAAACTGACTAGTAAATTAAGTAGTAAGTTTTGATGAATATTTACTAAATGTACATTCTATCCGTATTACTTGAAATCGAATAAATTGAGTTATTATTAGCTGAAATAAAGTTATGTAATTTTAAGGGCGAGTAGGAACGCATGACACAGGAAATAGAAAAATTAAGGTTAGGAATAAAGACTTAGATCTAGGAACAATTTGTAACTTAAAAAAAACTATTGTAAGCTGAGACGCTTTGATAAAACTTAATCTATTTCTACAGCCTGAAAATAAATTAAAATTCCACTTCTTTGTGACACATGGTGACACACCTGTGACTATTTTGTGACATTGTTGACACCTAACATGCACCTAACTAAAAAATACATAAATTGGAACATAGAACCTCCTCCTTTTTTGAAGTCGGTTAACAAACAACAACGATCGTTTTTAATGTCTAAGGTTTTACCCAACAGCTACCAGAAAGCAGTTTTGTGATCTAAATCATTTTTTCAACGAGCCCATAAATTTGTTCCAAAAATGGTTTTGCTTTAAAACTGAAATTCAGGAGATTGGGGTGTAGTAAGGCCTTCAATAAAATCACTATGTGTCATACACAAAATGTGTACCAGCCCCCCAGACTAAATTAAACGCAACTAATTTAAACGGATGCCGTGGTGGTCGAGTGGTTTGACCTATGGCCTCTGAAGCAGAGGATCGTGGAATCCCGGCTCGCACCTCTGAGTTTTTTGGAATTCATGTGCGAAATTACATTTGAAATTTACCACGAGCTTTACAATGAAGGAAAACATCGTGAGGAAACCTGCACAAACCTGCGAAGCAATTCAATGGTGTGTGTGAAGTTCCCAATCCGCACTGGGCCCGCGTGGGCCTCTCATTCCGAGGGGAGGCCTGTGCCCAGCAGTGGGACGTATATAGGCTGGGATGAGATGAGAGATGAGAATTTAAACGTGTTATTGTTATGATATCCAATTTTGTTTTTCATGTCTATATTTTGAACTTTTTGTTGCACATAAGGGCTTCTGCTAACTCCTATGGGTGCACTTGGCGCCCGCGCGTCGTGCTGTTTCAATGGGTTTCAATAGTGCAAAGACCCGTCTCACGCAGCGCTGCACTATTAGAATGATGTCATGGAACAAGCAGAGTTAGCGGAGGCCCTAAATTAATAACTTATTGAGATAATCATTCAAAAAGGAAAAGTTTTGTAATAATCTAATCAACTTAGAAAACTAGGAAAAATCAGACAGTCATTTCAAATTTCGATATCTCAAAATGGCTGAACCAATATTAACGAAACATAACTAAGATCCATCGCAAGAAAAATTGCTTTCAATTAAAAAAACCGCATCGAAATCGGTCCATCTGTTTGAGAACTACAACGCCACAGACAAACAGACATTAGTGTCAAACTTATATCACCCCTCTTTTTTCGTCGGCGGTTGAAAATGCAAATAACAAGTGAGTGCCTATTTTTATATTTATATTTATTTCATTTTAGCACAGTAAGGGCCTACGATAACTGGCGCAGGTGCACGAAACGGGTGCACGCCTGCGGGTGCAGTACAATTAAAATCCGTCGCCCGCGACGCGTGCAGTTAGCGCTGCTCATACTATTTTCAACTGGAGTCCATCCGCTCCGTGCATACCGCGTCAGCTAGCGTAGGCCCTAAGCCCTAAAGTTACACTTACCGTGTGTAATTTGCTCCTCCAAAAACTACTGGTATTGCATAATACTGTAAAGCCCATAACAGTTTTTCTGTGACGTAATCATCAGCAAATGAATTCTCGAGAGCAAGGTAGAAGTAGTAATCTCTCTCAATCATTTTCAAACAATCTTTCATTTTATCCCGTGGACACTTGTGTTTACCACAATCACCAAAAACATGCAAGTTCAGATTATATTTTTTTAATTCAAAATGTAACTGTTCGGCAAACTCCTGTCTCTTACTTAACGCATTGCAATTTGAAGCGAACCAAACAACTGTTTTATTTTTAGTTTTTAAACGTTCTCTTAAAGTATCATTAACAGGTTCCATTAAATCCACATCAATCCATTTCATATTTTGCTTCGGACCAATGAAGTCTCCATGAATATTTTTAACCGCTATGTATTCGTAGGGTACATCAGAATCAAGTTTGTAAGTCCACGTCCAATTAAAGTAGCCATCGAATTTTTTATTACAAACTGGGTAGTTATGGGAAGACTCTATGCTCACGAACACATATTTTTGATTTGTACTTCTATGCTTCGAGCTAAGGACATTCACGCGTTTCCTAAGGCTTTTATGACGGGGTTCAATTTCAGGACCATGAAATGCCACAAGATCAAACTCTGTGATGTTCCAAAACCACCTGTCCGGCGTCACAAAACATTTGTTGACTTTACACTTTCTTCTTATGAACTCATCTTGTCCGTGACCCCATAATTTAAACGGTATTGTACTTGAAAGCGTCCACTGCAATATATATTTCATCCCAGGTTTCTTCAGTGAAATATGTTTTATATATTTTGATATTAACTTATCTGTAGCAAATTCTTCGTGTTTCGGTGTAAATAATAGCCAGTAAAAATACAATACAAAAGTTCCTACTATCAATATACGTAACAGAACTGACCGATTTATCTTCATATTCAAGTCAAAATGCTCACAAGTATGCTAACACTTATCACAACACAAATTGACGGTCCAGTGGGTGAGCTCTTTCTGATAAGTCACGTAATGAGATTATGCCTATAGCTAGTAATAAACGGTACATTTAGCAGGTACTTTGAGATCAGTTATCATTCAAACGATACTTGCGTGAGTGAAGTTCTGAAAACAACTCAGTGATGCGGTAAATATCAACAAAACGATGAGTGTCTGAGATCACCTAACAATAATCTTATAAAATATATTGTCAAGATTGAAAATATATAAACATAGTCAGATATCCTTTAAAATATCCATCAATTTAATTAATGTTTAAGAAAAAATCTCGATATCATAATGTAAATATTACCAAACCGCGTACTGACACAATGATATTATATGTTAGTACTGACATAAGGGAATGATCATCTGTCACTGACTTTTTTTTATTTGGCTCGCGCAGACGCAGGCTCGCGCCGTTTGTGTTGCCACGGATGAGAAACGAAACCAAATTTTGTACAAAAATATCTGAACACGCTTCTACGCCGTTAACAATAAAGTGGTGTTTACATATTTTTGATCAAATTTTTGCTTAGATGTTTAAGAAATCGACTGGTCAAGAGCAAAGATATCGACACGGCCAAAGTTACAAAAATATGTATACACGACCTTAATGTTAAGTCAAACTGGCAGGTCTGTCTGGCTTTTACGTTTGAGGACCAGGCAACCCTACATATGTAAGTTGGGTGACAATGTAAATAAAGTCAATAAAAAGAACAATCAGGAAAAAAAGTTTTTATCAAAAAACATTTTTTTTAATACAAACCAACACAAACTTATTTATTACAGTGGTTCCCTTTATCTTGCATAATATCAATTCTCCGAAATACACTTCGCATAACCAGTATCACATATTTTTTTTTAGCCGAATGATACTTTTGCATAATCATATACTTAGCATAATTATTAGTTCGAATAATAGTCATTTCTCAGAATATTAAATAGCAGAACACTGTTTCGCCGAATATAACTCTGCAGAATATATAGCAGAACATTAGTATCGCCGATTTTTATATGGCATAATGGCATAGCAAAAGACTACTTTCGAGCATTGCATTTCTACGGAATTTTAAATAGTGCTAACCTTAACGTGGCATAATGAGATAGCTAAAGGAACGAACAGCTACCATTAGAATGGGTTAAGATTAAATTAAAGCCAGCAGTACAAGCGTGCAGAGACAGGAGCAGACGAAGCGCCAGAACATAACAGCAGCTACATAAATATGTTGGATTAGATTCGAACAGCGACCACATAAGCGCGCGAGCCGAGCGAGCGAAGCGAGCGTACCGCCGTAACAGCCGGGGAAGCGCCTGAATCTTACTACTGCTAATAAAGGTTATGTTTATACGGAACTACAATTAAAACAACACTGGGGTGTTTTTAGCGCTTCAATTACTTTGAGATATAATCTTTCTGTGTAATAACTATTCGAACATATAAATTTTATTCTCATCGTTTTTATGCCATACTTATTAATATTTTGCTTTACAAAATTATGAAAAATGATAGTACTTATGCAAAAAAATATATGCAAAAAGTATTTCGGTGATATGGTGATTCTGCTCATATCAGGGTTGTTATGGGAAACGAAAGTATGATATTCGATTTTATGCAACAATTTAGTGAATCTTATTACAGAGATAAACAAGCATTCTAAATCAATTAAGACGGAAAATAGTCAAATTATTTTCAATTTACTCTGTAGAAAGATTTGCTATCGATGAAGCCATAAACGTACGTAATAGAAAATTAGCATTTTTAATTGCTCACCATTTTTAATTCATTTGCAGTAAAAAAAAATCGTCAAAATACGAAATACAATGCAAATGTTAATCTCAAGAATACACGATTTTACCCCAATATGAAGGCTGCAAATTATAACCAGACCACCAGACGACCAGATAGCCTAGTGGTTAGAGAACCTGACTACGAAGCTTGAGGTCCCGGGTTCGATTCCCGTGTCGGGGCAAATAATTGTATGAAAAATACGAATGTTTGTTCTCGGGCCTTGGGTGTTTAATATGTATTTAAGTATGTATTTATCTATGAACTAAAATAATTTCCTTGCTCACCCGCGACCTTACGATAGCTAAGCTTATGCTTATGTATCTATCTATATAATTATATTTATCCGTTGCTTAGTACCCATAACACAAGCTTTGCTAAGCTTACTTTGGGACTAGGGCAATTGGTGTGTATTGTCCCGTGATATTTATTTATTATTATTATCTAACTAATATTGTAAATGCGAAAGTTTGTAGTCTGAGGGGATAAAGATAATCGAACTTTACGCAGACGGAGTCGCGGGCAATAGGCCAGTATATTCATAAAAATAAATAAATGTAAATATCATAGGACAATTGACTCCAATTGACCTAGTCCCAAACTAAGCAAAGCTTGTACTATGGATGCTAGCAACGGATAAACATAGGTAGGTACTTATACAGATAAATACATACTTAGGTAAATACATATTAAACATCCAAGACCCGAGAGCAAACATCTGTATGATTCATACAAATATCAGCCCGGCCCGGGATCGAACCCGGGACCTCAAGCTTCGTAGTCAGGTTCTCTAACCACTTGGCCATCCTGCCATCAAAACCACATAAATTTACTGAAAAATATTAAACACTTTACCTCATCAACTTATAAAAGTTCAAAAACCACCTGACATTGTCATTTCAAAGTTTCATATCTCAAAAACGGCTAAAATGATTTGAATGAAACATAGCTAAAAACCACTGCATGGAAATTCGCTTTCACGTAAAAAACCGCATCAAAATCAACCCATTCCTTTGAGAGCTACGATGCCACAGATAGACGGACAGATATTTATTCATTCAATATAATTATAACATCATAAGATACATAAATATAAAGTTACAAGAATTTACATTAATAACAATAAAAATAAATAAATAAGGTAAATATGTTAAGACTTAAGGTCTGTAAGAACTACTCTTAAAGTTTATGATGGTAACAATAATACATACCTAGGTTTCATTTCAACTGATAAGAAAAGGTCATATACATGTTTTACTCAAAGGGTGAATAGGTATGACCTGTGGGTATGCCTGAGCTAAGCCCTGTGAAACCGACGTTTGAAATAACACATTTGGGCTTAATTTCTCGACGGTAATTAATACGATGAATTAAATAAAACCAGGTAATTAGGAGTTGAAAATGAATGTGGGTATAAAAACAGTAATTTTGTGTCATTGAGTGGGAAATGGACCAGTAACAAGAAGATCCATCCTTATGCTGTTAATCTGTTGTTGTTTTTGATGACCGGATGGCTAAGTGGTTAGAGAACCTGACTACTGGTTAGAGAATTTGACTACGAAGCTTGAAATTCCGGGTTCGGTTCCCGGCCGGGGCAGATAGATATTTGTATGAATAATATACGAATGTTTGTTCTAGGGTCTTGGATGTTTAATGTATTATGTTTATCCGTTGCCTAGTTCCCATAACACAAGCTTTGCCTAGTTTGGGACCAGAGGCCGTATTGTCTAACGTTATTGTCACTCGCGATCACAATCAAATGACAGTTTTTGTATGCGAAAACTGTCATTTGATTGCGATCGCAAGCGCCAGAAACGTTACGCAATGGTCAATTGGTGTCAAGTGTCCCATGATATATTAATTAATTTATTTTTATTTTATTTTTATCTACTATTTTTATAGCTGTTATGTATCTTCATCATCCCAGCCTATATACGTCCCACTGCTGGGCACAGGCCTCCTCTCAGAACAAGAGGGCTTGGGCCATAGTTCCCACGCGGGCCCAGTGCGGATTGGGAACTTCACACGCACCATTGAATTGCTTCGCAGGTTTGTGCAGGTTTCCTCACGATGTTTTCCTTCACCGCAAAGCTCGTGGTAAATTTCAAATGTAATTCCGCACATGAATTTCGAAAAACTCAGAGGTGCGAGCCGGGGTTTGAACCCACGACCCTCTGTTTGAGAGGCGATAGGTCAAACCGCTAGGCCACCACGGCTTTTTTGTTATTGTCATTTCATGCGTCCTTGGGGTGAGAGCCTGGTGGTCTGTAATACAGGTACCCACCTAGCTCAGACTCCAGTCTCTTGCAAAGGATTGTATTTGAAACTTGCGTCAACAAACTAAACGTAACTAATGAGGTCCTTTGTGAGTTGATAAATAAATACATATATTTGATTATTGGTGTTTTTTTTCGCTTCATTGTTTTTGGGTTCCTTTTTAATTGAGAAAAAAAAATATTAAAACACAAAACAAAGTGGATAGTAAGCAAGGAGCGAAAACGTGATGAGATGACTTCGGTTTTGGAACGGCAAAAACAATTTATTGAATCAGGCGTTACTTTGCGGAGATCCATATCAATGAACTAAAACAGGGTTTCTGAAACTTATGGCTCCACGTACCCCTGTTAAAGTTTCTAGATGACAGCGAACCCCTAACCTCCCCCCCCCTCCCCAACGAAAGTAATAAAACTGGCTGTTGGCGAAACTAAGTTTTTTTTTATTCCAATCATCATGATAATATCATGTATATTATTTATTTCAATAAAAGGTAACAAATAACGGTAAGAATTGTCTTGCCAACGAAAATACAAACTGAAACAAACAAATAAGTAACAAATTTGGAGTTGAAATAAAAAATACAAAAATACTCCAAAAACCAATCTTCATCTTGCCAGTCTTGAAGCCACCATCATGTAAACCTTGTCGCGAACCCCCTACCGTCGAAAAGCGAACCCCTAGGGGTTCCCACTTTGAGAAACCCTGAACTAAAACAATGAGGGCTACTGGGCTACTGAGCCATTTGCAAGCAAGACCGTAAAAAAGCAGAGTAGACTTGCAAGAAAAATCGTGCAAGCTGCATTACGCGAGGCCGTAAAGTCAACGAGTTTGTAGTGATCAATCGAGGGCCGCAATGTCATGCTACTGGCACAATTTTTCTTGCAAGTCTAAACTTGGATTAACGTCAAAAAACCCTCACTAACGCCATCTAGCGATATTTCGCATGTCAAGTAGCCCTCATTACTTTGCTCACCCACGACGGTTATGTAGGATAACCTCTAAAATCAAATGTCATAAGTTCGTTTTTCATACGATCAAAATATATACGGTCTAAATTCATAACGTTTGTAATCTATACTGTTCAATATCTATAACGTTCAAAATACATAAAGTCAAATTACATTATTATTTATACGTCATTTTTCATGAAGCGTTTTATAATGTTCGCGTTTATTTTTTTTCGCTTATTTTACCAGTATTTAGATTATTTTATCAGTAGCATATATTTTCAGCAGCATTAGGCAGCTCACGCCTGGTGTCGACGGAGCCCCCTGTTTCTAGGCGGTCTACCTTTCGAGCATCTGAAGATACCGAACGAAACCTGCATAATAATGTGGACACTAAGGGGTAACGATTTCTTAAAATAATGATTTCGAGTAAATACCTATATAACAAATATTATTTATTTATGCTTTTGATATTCTAGAGGTAGAGGTATCAAGTTTATGACAAATTATATCTGATTGATTGATTGATGAATAATTAGTCGTGTTGTATGTATTTAGAACGTTATAGATTACGAACGTTATTCATTTAGTTAGGGTTTCGACATTCTAGAGGTATGTGTATCAAGCTTATGACATTTGATTTTAGATGTTATGCTACGTAACCCCCACGACCTTATGATCATAAGTTATGATATCTACGTTAATGCAAGAAATGAGTGTTCATGCAGTTCCTCCACCTCCACACTGTAAGAATCACACAGACCCATCTATCACCACACCACTTACCACGCTGCACTGACGCGTCTCAAACTCCACCAGAGCTCATCTTCAGAGCAACACTGCCGTTCACCATGCTACCAAATGTTAGACTCAAACCATCGTTCTATAATATAATTTTCATAAAATAAAATAAAATACTCGATCTATCAATATTATTATCAGGAATGACTCACGCGTGCCTTTACGGCATGCCGTAAAGGCACGTATTCACTTCAAATTCAAACAAACAAACAACTCCAAAACAATTACTCTTTGCCAAGTTGTCAAGAAGCAATTGAGAAAATTTGGAAATGATGAAGTTTCTAAACCATAACTCGAGGCTAAAACAAACATGAAACATCTTGCGAGTTTTTTACATGATATGCCTAGGTTTCATTCAACTTGCTTGTTTTGGTCAAATATGGGCTATATTGGATTTCACTAACTTCAAATGGTAGTATTGAATTGAAATTTGGCTTACATAGATAATGCTTTGGTGATAATAAAAACGTACATTGGAGAAAAGTACAAAATAAACAGCGTGTATTAATAATAAAATTTGTAGCTGAGATTATTCAAAGATTCTGTTAATAAACAATCATAGAAACGATTAATGGCAGCTGTAACCCATGTAACTAGAATTTAAGTATTATAGCTGTTTGTCGCTTTATCTACATTCCTCGGGAATTACGCACTTTCGCGAAATTTTAAATAAGATTTATTCACATACTAGCTACTAACAATACAATACAACACAACACAATACAATAACTCTTTATTGAACACCAACACATAGTAAGCAGTAGGCACATAAAACAAAGACAACAATTAAAATTATATAGACTAAGGGGCTGTTTCATCATCCATTGATTAGTGTTAACTGACGGTTAAATGTAGTGCCATCTACGTCTATTCGAACAAAACAAATAGAGACGGCATCTTATTTAACCGTCAGTTAACACTAATCAATGGATGGTGAAACAGCCCCTAAAACTTAAAATAAATAAACAAACTACAAAGTAAATATGAGGTAAATGAGGTCGAGTCTGCCTCTATGCGCTATGTTTTGGTTGGGTCACATCTTATAAGTTCATTTAGACCTACTTCCAATAATCGAATTGACTTGTCTTCTTGGATGACAACGCAAGTACTGACTGTACAAAAATTACAGTCAGCAAAAAAGCTTCTGTTTTAAACAAAAAAATTAACAGAAATTTGGTGGCTTACTTGGTCAACAATATAAATAGTAGATTGTACAATGAGAGCATAATAGCATAAATCGAGCCATTTTACCCGAGACGATCATATATAGCCGCCCGAGCCACAAGCCACAATAGACACGTCAAGGGGAAAATGGGTTTTGATGCTCGAGTTTACTTTACACTGCTTTTCGCTTCGATTGAGAGGAAATTAAAATAGCAACAGTGGAAACAATTGTTCACTCACTTGGGTACCTTTTATTTTTCATACATTGCTATATAATTATGAATTTCTAGTTTTATGTATTTATTTTGTCTCATTTGATTGATTTTTTTGTTTTATATAAATTAAAAATTGTTAAAAAGAGATTCTATTTAGGTATATAAACTTTTTTGTTTGTGGCTGTTGACACCTGATTCCTTCGGTCTAAGTCAAAATTTTACTTTATGCACTAGAGCACAAAAAGTCATTTTATGTCGCCTAGATCCAGCATAAATACGAATTTTAGGGGCATGAGAAGTGAAAACGATTTTTTTCAGCGTACTTAGATTTTTTTTTCTAACACCGTTTATTAAAATGTAAGCATAGCGATGTTTCAAAGTAGGCCTGTTTTTACTCGGCCAATAAATTACGCGTCAGCTGCTGAAAAAGTTAATAACTTGGTAATTACGCTATGTTCTTCGCTAATTAGAGCTCCGCTCACTTACTGTTGCTCTGGCAAATTTAAATAATTTATCTACAATTATGTCAACTTGTATACATAACACATTGGACTAGAATAGTACAAGAACAGGTTATCTTCTATCCCGTGAGAAAAAAAAACAGCACTGTACCTACACATCATCAAGGGAACGTCTACGCTAGGGTTTGGGTCCCGGGACGTCTCGTGTTTCGATGCCCCGGGACTTTTTGTACATTTAGTTTTCTCGGATGAGACACCATTGCTGAAATTGTATTATAATCTTTATTATTTAAAAAAAAATGAAAGAGCCTAGCGCAATCTATTAGTTGAATGAATAATTACTTGGTCAGTAGACCAAGTTTAGTGCCTCATTAGTTACGTAGTACCTACAGTCACCAGCATTAATATTGGCCACAGCGGAGCCGTATCAGATATTTATGCACGCTTGTTGTGTCAGATATTGGTGCTGCTGGCTGTACGCGACTACTAAGTAGGAACACCACACAATATATATTTCTATAAATCAATGTTCCTTATATAAATCCATCTTGCTCGCTAATCCTGCCGTGAAGCAGCAGTGCTTGCACTGTTGTGTTTCGGCGTGGAGAGTAAGACAGCTGGTAGAATTACTGGCACTTGAGGTATCCCATCTTTGGCCTCTAGGTTGGCAACGCATCTGCAATATCTCTGTTGCCGCATATGTTAAACGTTAAACCTAGGGACTCTTGCAGGGAGCTATTCAAAAAATTCGGGATATTGACGCAATATTCACAATATATTTACGATATTGTAATGGTAACTCGCCGAAATATACACTCACTCAAACGTGTCAATATCCCGGGTAGAATAACCCGCCAAACCGGACGGTTGCAAGCGGTGCCACGGCGATTGGCGCTGCTCGACAAAAACCCGCGCGTCATAGGCCCTAGGTTTTACGAAAAACTACCCGCAGATTTAAAAAGTGAATGTTCGGATGAGACATTTGGACGTCGACTCAAGAAACTTCTTTTGGACAAATCACTGTACTCAGTAAATGAGTACAGTGAAATGAAATTTAAATAATTGACTGATGATTATTTTGTCTGTACCATTAAGTACCTATTTGTTTATATTTTAATTGTTATTTTTCTTTTTCAGTGTATTTAATTGTAATTTGACATTTCCACATCCTGTGACTGTAATTTTTTATTGTTTTAATTAAGTATTGACATATTTTGTCCTGTTGTTGTGGACTAATTTTTATTTTTTATTTTTTTATTTTATATTTAATTTTATCGTCTTGACATTGTACCTAATTTTAACTTTTTGACCATGTTTTACCCAGGATTATTATTATTATTATTTTTAAATTTAATTCTATTTTTATTTTGGCTGACAATGTTTTTTAATTTACCGCTATCATATACCTATTACTATTATTATTATTTTGTATACAATTTGACGATCCTTTTGTGAATTTCTTATAATTACCTGACATGTATTTATAATGTATTTTTTCATTAGGTAATAAATAAATCCAATCTAATCTATGTTTATGGGCGGTGGTGATCTCTTACCATCAGGAGATCCACTTGCCCGTTTGCCACCCAGTCGTATAAAAAAAAGTAAAAAAAAATCAACCGCCGGAAGAATCAAAATCAGTTACATAACCTGGGACATCTTGCAAACTGGAGTCGAAAAAAAATGAAATGTGAAAACCAGTCTGAAAGTTGCAAAAAAGTCTTTGTCTGAAATAATATATTATTTAGTATATATTATTTATGGAAAATAAATAAATAATTTCCCGCGTGGCGGCAGAGGATGGACTTACTACACGGGCACGGCACTATAACGGCAATCACAAAGAGTGAATTCATTTATGTTTAAGAAATATTTAATAGGCAATTCAATGGTGTTTGTGAAGTTCCCATGCCCTCTTGTTCTGAGAGGAGGCCTGTGCCCAGCAGTGGGACGTATATAGGCTAAGATGGACTGGGATAGAGTCAATATTTAATAAATGTGAATTTTTACTAAAAATTACCTTTTTATTAAAACGTTTCACCAAAAGTTAACTCAATTCAAATTTTATTTTTCTCGTGTCCCGGGGCTTTGAAATTGTCGAGAATTCCCAAACCCTAGTCTATGTTTCAGGGTTCTAGATTCAAGGATTTGAACTTGGCGTTGATGAGTCAGTCAGCCAGTTACTAAAGACAGTTATACAAGGTAATACGTTTTTTCTCGCGCTGTCATCGTTCATCCACCACTACCTCTCATATTACGTATTATAGAATTTTTTTACCGTACAACGGCAAAACCTACTAGACACTGGCAAAATGGTCCTCCAATGGACAGAGCCATATTTTTCTAAAAAACCAAACCAAGGTAATACCAATGTATGTAGTGTCCTGGGCTGAAACTCGGAAACTCGCGTTTTCCTAGAAATAAGCAAACTAAATTGACTGTTTGCCCCTTAGCAAATTCGGAATATAAAGAAAATGAAGGAAAAATACCGCTTTCTCCGCAGCATCCAAATATTTTCCATACGGAACTGATTGCTATGGAAACACATAAAAAACGTATCTGCATTTTCTTTCACTTGCGCCTTTTCACCGCCCACGCTTACTTCAGACCAATTTCTGGAACTATCCCGATCCAATAAGGCAGTAAAAACAATGAAATAGGCTTTGTAATAGCGGTATAAATCACGGGGCGCGAGTGCGGCGATCCATCATGGCGGCGGGAAATATTGCAACTTTATAGAGGATTATGGAAAATAGACCGACCTTAATGGCTCATTTTACCTTAATAGACTGTTATTTATTTACTTATTCAGTTTATTTGAAGACGATGAACAAAGAAATATAAAATCAGGGCTTTTTAACTAACATAATCTCACCGAAGACATTTTCATGTACAACTTGTACTGTCACAAAGGTATGAGATTAGTAGATTACGTGTAAAGCCAAGCTTCTAACTCTTCACGTTTGAACTCTAAAAGCCCTGACTTCACAAACTCTACACGTCTTTTCGAAAGTCGCTTTTGTCGATTTTTGTTTATGTTCAATAACCAGTAGACAACTACTAGTTCTTTGGTTCTGCACTAAAAGAGGACCTTTTTTGATTTTGTTAGTAAAATTACAATTGGTTGAAAGTAGAGTCAGCTGCAGAGAAAGGTGATGCTCCTACGATATTTTGTATGTACCGCAGTGGGTCACTTTTCTCTACAATGACTGTACATCAGTAGAAAAAAATTATAGCACATATTTTTGTTTTTTTTTCGATTTCAAAAACTTTTATTTTTTAATTTTTTTTTGTTGAACGACAATAATTTACATTTACAGCATAAAATGTGAGTTTCTACGACTTTTTCTTGCTTGTAATCGCACCTTTACCTACGGTTTACTGACAGTTCAACACGACGCTGCATTTAAGCCATAAGGCTTTACAAATACAGTTTATATTGGCTTGATTTGCTGGCCGTGTTGGATTGACGCGTAATACAGATGTCTACAAGCTGCGAGTCGGTGCGCTCACATTTCTCGCTCGGCTGATAATAAGCCTGCTGTTAGAGATTTGATAGTAAATACTAAGTATTACTTGCTACTTTTAAAAACTTACAACTCTTAAAAAAATTGACCCTCTTGACCTTCAACTACTCCCGGCCAGGCGCAATGTCAGCCCAATCCCTTGCATACGTGTCTAAATCATTCCGCCATCTCCTTGCCAAAAAAAACTGTTTTAGCTGACTACTGTACTTTTAGTTGACTGTTCTGGTATTATTGAGGATTACCAGATTTCAAGTCAATCCGACCGATAGATGTGGATAAAATTAACTTGCAAGATTTTAAAGAAGCATGCGAGGTTATATTTGAAAAAAATCGTATGAAAACAAAACAACTAAATTGATAACCTTCTCATTTTTCTATGATGAGTGCTCATTTAAACCATACTTAGTTACTACCAGGGCGCAGTGACCGAAAGTGGGTCATGGCCTCCAACACCAGATTACGCCACGCTTTGAAATCTTGAGCCAGCTCTTGCCAGCCTTAATGTCTTTCAGGACATCGTCCCTCCAGCGTTACCTGGGACAACCAACCGGCTTAAATCCACTCGGTCGTCCCAAGTACGCTCTCTTCACGGCTCGATCCTCTCTCAACCTTTCTACGTGTCCGAGCTAGCGGTCTGGACGAATTGGTCTCTCCTATAAATTGGGCTCAGAAACCATGCTATGTAAAAAAAGGGTCAGTATTGTGGAACAAGTATTTAATACTGAGTACAAATACTCGTTGTACTACAGAAAGGTGTACAAATCCCTCTCCGCAGACAGTGAAGTCCGGAAACGTCTTTTATCCCAGTCAACGGATATCGTGCTATAGATAGGACAGATCTTGAAAATGTTCGCTGAATTTGCGGTTGTAAGGGAACATTAATTTTGTATGGAATTGTTACAATGGAGGGTATGCCATATAAGAGTCATTTGTATGTATACATTAAAATAAGCTGGGTCGGGATGAATATTACAGGTTTATTATCTTCGAGGCTAAAATTTAGAGGATTTAACGAGATTTTTTTTTAGAGAATACCAAATTCCATAGATAACTGTTAAAATGTTATTGTTGAGCAGAGGTCTGTCTGTTTATAGGGCTGTATCTCGATAACCGTAAAAGATAGACGTTAACGATATCTTTATTGCCGCAACAATAAATGACTAATAAAAATTGTATACCTACAAATCCCCTTTCGCAAATCCCCGTAGAGTTACGTTTGTCTCTGTCTCTGTTACGTCGTTTTTTACCAAAACATTATGATCCTGTTAGTCAACTTCATCATCTCAATTATTGAAGTCAGTATGAGCAAATAGGTTTCATAGGTCCTAAACTAGGAAAAATCGTGGAACATACATGGGGGTGATTTGGGTGCCCCTTAAGGTCCTCTACATCTAGACTTTTGCTTAACACTACTTCCTGGTACATCCTGTATAGTATTTATGCCTCAGACTGCACGGAACCCTCGAAGCGCGAGCTAGTCTCGCAATCGGCCGTTTTTTCTTTCTTCCTCGTTCTAGCTTGTACAGCGGTTAGGGTAAAGGCCCCAATAAGCACACTTGTTTGTAAGTAAAAAAATGCGACTTATTTTATTTTAATATCGGTTCATAAATATTTAAAACTGCGTCTGGTTACATTTTGTAGCTATGTCAACAATGTACACGCTGTAGAATGAAAACGGGTGGCTGTAAAGTCCTTTTTTTGTACCTTCATGGGCAATACATTGTGATATCATATCTTATTTAACTCAAGCCGCTCCAACGTCTTTTCCTTCACGCTACAGTTATTGGTTTCCTTCAGGTAACTCCCTATTTGGGTTGATTTTCCGGTACGCCCCAGTTCTAGTGGCATTATTATTTATTTCGTGGCCTATATTTGCGTCCCACTACAGTGTAAAGCCCTGCCCTCTTGGCCTTCACATCTCCCTGTCCAGAACATAAAAATATATTTATTACTAGCTGTTGCCTGCGACTCCGTCCGCGGTGTATTAATTTATCCATCTCTGAGGATGAACTCTGATTGAATTCGAAACGTGTCAGTGTAGTCTGGTGGTGTTGATAGTTGGATTTTTGTGCGTTCTTACAGTGTGCAGGTGGAGGAACTGCATGAACACACATTTGTTGAAAATACGTAGCTATCATAAGCTCGCGGGTGAGCAAATTATTTAGTTCATTAACATAAGTTACTTTTTATACCGGATTGGAGCAAAATTCGGGCACCATAATACTATCAGATAAAAATTATTTCTCTTACTAGACACTCAGCTTCTTCGAATATGTTCTCCGTAATTAATTCGAGGATTAGTAATTTATCACCCATAAGTCGAGACGGCCATTCATAAATCATTGGAAATCATGAGACGCGTAGTTGCCAACTGACGTGCTATATCTCATTCGTATTTCGCTTAACTGGTATGGGTGAAAAGTGAAATAAAACATATAACTAGTGCCTCTTGAGCTGCAGAACTAATGGCTGAAATATTATTAAAAACTAATGTTTACCGCGGCTTCGTACGATAAACCATGATATCCAGCTGTTAAATTAAAATTCCGGATTTTACAAAATTCTCTTCAAAAAGTCTTCATTGAAGATGTACTAATAGTTGGAGAGACTGCAAATATTCCTATCTACTTGATACCGTGATGAAATGCACAATGGTTGCCCATAAAAGTGATGCTAAGTCCAACTTTCATAGTCTGCCACGACGGAACTTGCCGAATGTAGCAAAAGTTATTTCCGGTGTGAAAAAAGGGGCGTTATTTAACCTATCTGATACTGAAATAATAGTCATAATTGAAGTAATAAAAACAACTGTGCCAAATTACATGACTTGACTCTCTCATAACCCATCGATTGTGATTTCAAGATTTTATCCTGTTGATTTTATCCGCGTAGTATTCGTTTATCGCTATCCCACGGGAACTATGCTATTTTCCAGAATAAAAACTATCCCATGTCCTTCCTCGAGATTCAAACTATGTGTATACCGAATTTCATCTAAATCGGTTCAACGATTTAAACGTGATTGAGTACCTAACAAACCTCGAAACATCTTCACAAACTTTCACATTTATAACATCACCTAGTAGGAAGGATAGGATAAGTAGGATAAACAAATCCGCTTATGTGCCTATACAACACATTACATAAGGTTAATCAAAACATTTAAACGAACCAAATGCTATTCAAAGGGACCTCCCTCATAAAATCAAACTGGGGTTGATTCAATGCTACAAAAACCGTACGAAACGCATCCATCTCCCTTCGGTGGTCCCTGTCATCAATCACTGCTGTCGTTTGACCACACACCCCATCAAATAGGCTAATATTTCACAGTGATCTGCTATTTCCGAGCATTTTTGTTACACCTGGTAATATATCTGGTTCAGTCTAGGAAACTGAATCATGTACCAGAGTAGTCGATTTCATAAACTTGTGAGCAACTCGATCAAAATTATCTGAACACGCTTCTACGCTGTTAACAATAGAGTCGTGTTTATGAACAAGTTTATGAACTCGACAGTACCAGAGTGTTACTCAAAATTAATTTCACTATGATTTCTTTGGATGTGGATGTCACTACCAGATTATTGTATTGTCACGCAATTTACATAAGTATACAATATTAAGTTTCAAGTCAATCCAACTACTGGAAGTTGGTCGAATTTAACTTGCAAGATTTGATTACAGACAGACCTACGAAGACAGACAGACAAAGGGACAGGTGAAACTAAATAAAAGCTTGTGAAAAGGACCCTACAGCTTAAAACTTCACTTTCCATCGACTACTATTACCTTAATCTTCTTTTTTGTAGAACAATGTTTATCTATGACTTTGCACGCTGACATTACGATATGACCTGTAGCCATCAAAATAATTTATGACACTGTATAAAGCGTCATTAGATATTTATGATGAGTCACAAATTTAAACAAAAAATTATATAAAACGAAACATAGGTACTATGCGCTTCGTTTTCGCTTCTAAAAAATGCCCTCAATACTTTAAAAACATGAAGAGAATCGCTTGGTAATGACACTTGTTTTATCTTAGTATAATTAATCAATGTCCGTAGACCATACATAATTCATTGATGGTGCATACATTATTTAGCTGGCTGACAAGGAATTAGCTGGAAATGCAGCAATATCCAGCTTACTGTAAAGTATACACTTACCTTGATACTTGTAGCGTTACGTTCCTTATTCAAATCTAGCTGTAGCTAACTAGAATATATCGCATGCATTTTATTCAACGAAATAATACAGTCGAAATGATTACACTACTAACTAACCTTTGTGGCTTTACACGCGTGTGCCATTAGGTCTAGCAGTGATTTGAAATTCCGAGACTTTACTAAAACTCCAGAGGAAGTTTCCAAATATAACAACGTGGTTTTCAATAACGTTGCACAATAAACAGCTGAATTTGTAGGTATCGCGACAGTTGCGGAAATACCATAGCAAATATCAGGCAGGATAACGCTTAAGTATTACTTACCACTACTCAAGATGATAGCGAATTTGAAGAGGTCTTTACTATTAACAGTAAACGTTAAGACGTTTCATTGTGAAAACCGGATAAATCACGTGTTTAATCGAGTTTAGCTGGACATGTTTCGGGTTAATTCATAGCCCTTCATCTCGCAGCATTCGCCATGGTGGCTGCTGCAAAACGGGCACTGCATGCCACCGCTCTGGTAGCGCGACTGCTCGACGAAACTAATACTGGCACACAACCCACGTTTCCATTGTAATTTTTATTATTGTTGCCTTTAGGGTAGTACTTTCAAAATTAAAACGTTTCCTTTCAGGTACATATATTACACCTTCTAAAAACATGAGTCGTCGCCAACGCCCACCGCCATGCTGCATGGTAGATCTCGTGGACTGTTTCCAGGACTTTGTCAAGAAGTCCCTCATCTTCATATCCTTGGTGGTCTGCACTGTTGCCGCTTTGTTAGTTTACGCTGTCAAACTCATGCTTGACAGGAACCGGTCCCCTAGACACAGTGTTCAGCGTAGAGTCAGCAGTGGTCCACCGGGAACTCAACATACACGTACGTATCGCAACTTTCAGTTTGCTTCTGATCTGATATTTAAGCTGTGTAATTACAGATTTAGACACATTACAGATTACTGATAGGTTATTATACGATTGTATGGGAATGTATGTCTCACAAAGAAAGTTCTTCCAGATTGTAGTTTTATATGGTTGACTAACGTTAACATGGTCCAACTATTTGAACTCTACTCATAACTAAAAAGTACTTTTTATTATACTACCTTAATTTTTGTTGCAGCTTCCATATTACCATCGCCACAAGTCGCAGGTTGCCCCCCACCTACGCCCAACCCAACCAACGGCCAATCTTCACCGCCACTCTCACCAATATGTAAAGAAGTCCTCGCACTTATCAACAAGATAGATTGCGAAAAAAAGGAAAAATTGGCAGAAAGCAATAAAAAGGTAGAGGAATGCAGATTAAAAATAGAACAAAGCAATAGAAAATTAGAAGAATGCAATAAAAAGGTAGAAGAAAGCAATAATAAAGTAGAAGAAAGCAATAAAAAAGTAGATGAATGCTGTAAAAGATTAGAAGAATGCAATAAAATAGTAGAAGAGTTAAAAGTAAAAACAAATTCTAAATGCGAGAAGCCAAAGAAGGTAGGTTCAGAAATTTAATTGATAATAAATTTAATAAATTAATCTATCTTCTATACATATAATAAAGCTGAAGAGGGTCGAAAGTCTGTACATGGAAGATATTCGAAAAAAAGTTGGCTGGGGATACTTAGAATCGATAACAGAACACGTTCCAACAGTTTTTAGAATTTTTGTCTGTTTGTCTGTTTATCTGTTTATCTGTTTGTCGTTTATTTGACCGCGCATCACGTGAGAACGGCTGAACGGATTTTTATGCAAACTTTACTAATCTGACGAGAAAATCCCCGGCCAGGTTATAGGCTATAAAAATTCGACCCTTAGGGTATAAAAATTCAACCCTTAAAAGTGGAGGTAGCTACTACATTCGATTCGATTGAGTTAAGTTTCCACCTTCAAGTTTTCAAATACGTGCTATGACTATCAAGTACCCTGATAAACTAACAGATGGCGCTGAAATTAATAACTTTGTGACTCGAGTAAGGAAGGATTTTGCCAAATTAACTCAAAGTTTAAAAGAGGGAGTACGGATATCAACAAATAATTGAATAATTTAATTGATTTAATGATACGACTAAAATTAAACGACAATAAAGTAATTGCCACACGTTACAAGGCCATCTTTTGGAGAACTGGGTAAACAGTATGTAATGGAGTAAACTAATAAAAAAGAGTTTACTTACATAGTTACTTAGTTTTTTAGCATTAGAAATAGGGTAAACAATCTTGACGAGTCTATTTATTGAAAAACGTTTTAAAAAACAGTTACTATTACTTTATGATACCAAAAGCATGTAAATGATCATTATATCCTTGCTAATTGATACTATTTGCTGTGACTTATTTTTCAAAAGTTTTTTTCAATAAAAAGACACATCAAGATCGCTTGCCTTCTTTCTAATGCTAAAAAAAAGAACTATAAGTACTTAATGCTAAAATCAACACACATATCAACACGCGTACGAGTATAATTCTATACATCTATCTTATATCTATACAAAAGTTGGCTGGGGATACTTAGAATCGATAACAGAACACGTTCCAAAAGTTTTTAGAATTTTTGTCTGTTTATCTGTTTATTTGACCACGCATCACGTGAAAACGGCTGAACGGATTTTCATGCAAGCTTTACTAATCTGGCGAGAAAATCCCCGGTCAGGTTATATAGACTTTAAAAATCCTACCCCTAAAAGAGGGGGGGGGGCGGTAGCCGCTACTCTTGATTAAGTTAAGTTTGCACCTGAATCTTATGACGCTACTTAGGAAGGAGGTGCAGACTTATTTTCAAGTGTTGTACGACTATCGAGTACCCTGCTACACTAACAGATGCGGCTGATTTATCCAAATTGACTAAGTTTAAAAGAAGGAGTACGGATATCAAGAAATTTAGGTAATTGATTAAATAATATAACAAATTTAAACGACAATAAATTAATTGACACACATTTCACAGCGCCATCTTATGGGGAACTATGAAACAAACATAGTTACGTAGTGGTAACATCAACACTCATATTCAACACGCGTATAATTAATTAATAGGAAAATGTCATGAATTGTTCCTAATTTATTTATATCCGGAATACGGAAATTCGGCGAAGAACTAAAGTCACTGACATAGCTCGAAAAATTATATGGTAGGGATTTTTCGAAAATTCCACGAAACGGCCAATGCGGGACATTAACTTCATTCCTATCGAGTATTGTGTAAATATAAAAATCTACGCAGACGAAGTCGCGGGCAAAAGCTAGTTAAATCATATATTCATACATAACCATTAAAACTAAAACCAACCAAGCATTTGATACCATTAAATAATGATTACAAAACAAAGTTCTAATAGAAAACTTTATTGAGTTTTAACCTGGAAAACCAGATTAGCACGATTACTATATAAACTTGGATTTTTAATACCTTTGAAATACCTACTTAAATACAACATACAAAGTAATGTTTTATCATGGTATCGTGTCGGCCAAGTTCATATTTATCTTTCTTTCTCAACTAGCTTCTGAAGTATACTGGAGCTAACTAGGAAAGTAAGATACAGAGTAAGGTACAGACGTACATAATTTATTAATCAGGCGTTACTTTGCGGAGGTCCAAATCAATAAACTGAAATAATTACATTGCTCACCCGCGACATGAGCAAACGGGTGAGCAAAGCAATGGTTTCAGTTCATTCACCCTTAATAAGGCCCCATTTATTGGAGCATACTACCACAGAAGCACAAGCAGCTATCGAATACATACATACATGACAATAGTTATTTGTGCAACAAGAGAGCAAAGTTGTTTTTTGTTGCGAGTGTTGATTTTGAATCCCGAGTAAGCGAAGGATTCTATAATTGAATCACGAGCGTCAGCGCGTGATTCTAGGTTAGGATCCTGAGAGCAGCAAGGGATTCAAATAAGTACTTACACGAGATGCAAAAAACTTTGATCTCGTGTGACACATACAATTTTTCACCTCAGCAGCGAGAACATCATTTAAATATAACATAAGAGTAAAACCCCATATACCTACTTGTTTATAAAACAAACACAATTTTTTAAAATATAATCCGATTATTAAGATAAAAATATAATAATCACATTTAAAAACATAAAAGAGTGCCCAGTAAAATACAAGCAAAACAAATCAACAACAAAACAAATCAATACAAATCTCATACTCATAACATGCATTGTAATATGAACTAAGACCTTCTTGTGCTATATGTCACACTTATTTTTTAATACTTCAAAAAGCCTCATCTTGGGGTCATTAAAAAGGTTTAACAATAAACGTATAATTTATTATAAATGTTATTAAACCTTTCAATATGGATTTTATTAAGATTTCTATTACGTAAACATAAATAGATTTTTTAAAACATAATTCAATTTAACAAATATTTATTTCAACCGTAGAGGCTGTATACGGAATTCTTTTTAAAAAAATAAACAAGAAAAGCGGCTTTCGTGCAACGAGGTTGCATACTTTATTAAAAAATCGGGAAAATTTACATTTTGGAATTATTTCGTTGTCATGTAATTTATTAGGTATCTATCGATCGATATATTTTTAATATCAAAAATTTAATTCAAGATCGTAATCAACACATTTGATCCTATCTCTCGCTTTTTTCGTGTTGAAGTGAAATGACAGATCAAAGTAAAGTTCAAATATTTGGAATTCAGTGAGTAGACCCAACACTGTACTCAGCATTAAAAAAAAAAAAGTTACTTTGTCTCATGGAGTGAGCAAAATGCGATTTTGCTCACTGATTTCTCATAGCAAAACCTGCCTGTTTGAGGTGCTGAGGTGAAAAGAATATTTTTAGTCGTATTTTCAATTGACAAGATTTCATATTTCTAAGAGCATAATTTGATTCGTTCTCTGTTTTCTGTTTAGAAAGAGAAAGACGCTGATATTTTAAAAATTTCGCTACGATTATTAATTCATTTATTACAATTTTTTAAGATGTGCTTATTCTAAAAGGGCATAACTCCAAAACTACCACACAATAGATCCATTACTTTTGTCTAGTCTCTATTAAAAAAAAAAGATCACGTAAGTCTGACGTAGACGTTGTCAAAATTATGACAGCTCTTTTTTTGTGAAAAAGGTAAAGGAAACATATCTATTCTGTGGTAGTTTTGGCCAATTCAGAAATATTTTTTCATTTTTTTGTATTTTTTTAAATATGGAGAAAGAAATTATAATAAATATTTTCCCATGTTCAGGAGGCAAAACTCTTTCGATTCCTGTAGTAATTTAAAGGTGTTAAAAAAAATAAATTTTGTCAATAATTACTCATAGGAGCTGGATGCTGGATATTAATTATACCGTTTTAAACTTTCGTGATTTACCTCTTACTCCACTTACACGTATATTCCACGTATATTAAACGTATATATATTTTTTTATGGCTTTCACTCTTGCCGTTTTAGCAAGACGTATTTTGCCAATATCGACGTAGAGACATTACACACATGAGGAACACGTATATTTGGTCTAACATGATTCAAATGACATATGCCAAACTGACGGAACTAGAGTCTAAAATACAAAATGAGACATGGATCCACAGAAAAACCAGAAAAAGAGACCAGCGCTGGGAATCGAACCCAGGTCCTCAGCAATCCGTGCTGCGCGCTATAACCCTTACACCACCGCTGGACAGGAATCTAGACACGAATTTTTCCTATGCATACATAGGTTGCTTATGTCTACTACGCTACCTAAGCAGCAGCACTAACTAGAGTCCTTCCTACTGTTACGCAAACTATCGATACTTTTGCTTGTACCTAGTGCTAAAAGTGGTAATAGCATTATTTGTTGGTTTAAACGTTACGCTATCGAACTAAAAGTCTTATTTGGATTTTAAAATATAATTTACTAGCTTTTACCCGCGGGCTTCGCACGCGTAAACTATTCGGTCTGATAGTTGCAATTTAAATTTTCGGGATTTTACAAAATTCCCCTGGAAATTTCCAAAATTTTTATCGTGGTATTCATTGAGGTTGTGTTGTATAACTGTACAAAATTCAAGACTCTAAACCCAGTGCTAAAATTTCAAAATTTTTCCCTATCCAAATTCAAATCATTTATTCAGTAAATAGGCCGCAATGGGCACTTTTACACGTCATTTTTTAAAATACCAGCGCTTTCGGAAAGACCATCATTGCCAAGAAGAATGCGCCGCAAGAAGCTTGGCAGAAAGTCATTTTTTCAAAATAAAATAATTACAAATAAAATACTTAAAAACTACAGTAAGTATACAATTAAAGAAAAAATTACAAATAATAATAATAATAATACACGGATGTATGGGGTCCCTTAGTTACAAAACTATCCCGTGGAAATATCGGGATAAAAAGTAGCGTATGTGTTATTCCAGACGTCCGGCTACCTACATACCAAATTTCATGCCTCTAAGCCCAGCGGTTGTTATTTCGAGATTTTATCCCTATCCCGTGGGAATATCGGAATAAAAAGTAGCCTTTGTGTTATTCCAGAGGTCCATCTACCTACATTAGTTTTAGTGCTAGTTCTGGTCTTAGTTTTAGGTGGTACTTTTTGGAGCCAAAATAAACTTCTCTTTCTTTCTTTCTTTCTTCTTTCTTTCTTTCTTTACATACCAAATTTCATGGCTCTAAGCCCAGTGGTTGTTGTTTCGAGATTTTATCCCTAGTTATCCCGTGGGAATATCGGGTCAAAAAGTTGCCTATGTGTTATTCTAGACGGCCAACTACCTACATACCAAATTTTATGACTCTAAGCCCAGCGGGATTTTTATAAAAGTTCATTAACCCCTACATTAGAAAGCAGGTCTCACGAACTTTTATAGAACCCGCATATAGTTAGTAAGTTAACTTCATTTTTAAGAGTAGGTACCCTTCTTGTGTAATATGCATTATATACCTACCTAATTGTTGGCAATAAACGCATTTTCTTTCTTTCTTTCTTTCTTTCTTTCTTTCAGCGGTTGTTATTTCGAGACTTTATCCCTATCCCGTGGGAATATCGGAATAAAAAGTAGCCTATGTGTTATTCCAGAGGTCCAGCTACCTACATACTAAATTTCATGGCTCAAAGCCCAGCGGTTGTTATTTCAAGATTTTATCCCTAGGTATCCCGTGGGAATATCGGGTCAAAAAGTCGCCTATGTTTTATTCCAGACGTCCAACTACCTACATACCAAATTTCATGACTAAGCCTAGCGGTTGTTATTTCGAGATTTTATCCCCATCCCGTGGGAATATCGGGATAAAAAGTATCCTATGATTTAATCCAGGTTATAAACCAAACTCAACTCAACTTTCAACTCAACTTTCCGCCAAATTTCATTCAAATCCGTCCAGCCGTTTAAGCGTGAAGAAGTAACAAACATACTGACTCACTCACTCACTCACTCACAAACTTTTACATTTATAATATTAGTAGGATTCAGCACTTGGAGTGTCACTTTCCGACTCTGACGAACATTCTTGCAAATAAATAAGTTCGTTTATTTTACCGCTTTTATTTTTACCGATAACACTCACCTCTAGCTTAATGAGGGCTATCGCGTATGAATTCACCACTAGAGGCGCTAGTGTAGCGTGAGGTCTCCGAAATGTCAAATCTCATGGATTTTGGGTGAGCTACCCGGGTTTATTTATAATTAAAATATTGTTGTGAATATTTTGCAACATCTGATATGAATTATGACAAATATGCGTTCCGGGTCCGGGGCAATGAATGTCTGTGTTTTGAGACAGTTTTGTCTTTCAGAAACCTTTGTCCTCCCTTTTTTCCGAACAAAACGGGGACTATGCAACACTGTGGCATGCTCGATATTTTTTGGTACGGTTTTAAGGTGTATTAAATATGATTTTAATCTAAACTTTGTTTTCACGCCCGTAATAACAGACTTTGAAAGCCATACTTAAAAACCTCACGCAACAGTGCGCCACCTAGTGAGACAAAAAACGATAGCCCTCATTAAAACAACATTGTAAGGGCGTCCATTAAAGAAAGTAAGTTAATATAACACAGTGCCTACGCAGTAACTTAACAATTTGTTAGCAAATTTGAGTTTAAATATTCGAACAATCAGCAGTTTTAATGTGATTTCATTTTTTCAATCATTATTTCTCTGTTGGAAAAAAAACCGGCCAAGAGCGTGTCGGACACGCCCAAGATAGGGTTCCGTAGCCATTACGAAAAAAATCAAGTAATATTATGTGCGTTATAACACCATTAAAACACTTACTACAGTCTTAAAATCTTTTACCAGAAAAAGAGCGTGTCTTCACGGCACTTACGTCCTTTTGTTGAGAAGCGCAGTTTTTCGACAATAACTCAAAAACGGTATATCAATCATGTTGTAACCAATTTCCGTTGAAAGTATTTATTAAGCGTTACCTTTACATGTTTTTTTGCATATTTTTTGGACAAACGGTTTACAAGATAGAGGGGGGGACACAATTTTTGCTACTTTGGGAGCGATTATTTCCGGAAATCTTGACTTAATCAAAAAAGTTTTTGAGAAACCTTACTATCTTTTCAAAAGAGCGGTCGAACTATGTGCCACACGTTTATCGAGTAAAATGCCTGTGACATACGGACGGACGGAAAGACAGACAGACATGGCGAAACTATAAGGGTTCCGTTTTTGCCATTTTGGCTCCGGAACCCTAAAAACAAGGTTACATGTGTCATTTGAATCATCTTAGAAAAAATAGAGTATAATGTGTTTAAAATATCGACAACGCCCAACTTAAATGGCATGCTACATACAGAACCACTTAATAATAGCTGCGACGAAGCAAATGACATTAAAAATACTTATGTCCTAAAAGATGGAAAAATATACAGCGTGCAAATTACTTATGTCCTAAAAGATGGAAAAATATACAGCGTGTATTTTTGATACTACCTCAAACTGCAATCAGACGAAGATTTAAGTGCCGTGAACCGATATCAAAACAAATTGTTAATTTAGTATTAACTACCAGAGCGTAATAAATTTTTGAAATATTTTCGAGCAGCAATGTAATGCGTACAATAATTTGATACGAGAGAGAACCGTTCTGTGACAGCTGTCACGTCAACAAGTGCGACGTTTTGAATAAAAACATAACCCTCCTTCGGGCAGTCGGATAAAAACAAAGTAGTATCACGTAGCGATACATTGCGTGCTAATTAATTTTGTAAGGAAAATAATAAGTCTATTTTTTTTTACTAAAACATAATAAAATGTGATTATTAGGGCCTTCACTAACTGCCCTTCAAGTTTGAGGTAGTATCAAAAATACACGCTGAATACCGGGTGTGGCTTGTAATACGAGCAAATAATTAAAACATAGATCATACTCGTCAAACTGAACAACATTAGTTCAGCGACTTTATAATTGGTTTTTTAATTTTTATTATTTCACTTTTAAATTTATTCAAAGAAGCAATGTAAAGCAAAATGCTTGATGTTTGTAGCGTGACAGGCGACGTCAGTTAGGTTCTAGGATGGCGTACATTGATAGCAGTATTTAATTTGTATGAAAAAAGGAAAATTCAAACACTCCAAAGTCGCTGAACTAATGTTGTTCAGATTGACGAGGACGATCAATGTTTTAATTTTTTGCTCCTATTACAGGCCACACCCGGTAGGAAGGTTAATGACGCTTTAAATTATTAATGTCCGGTTGTATAACCTAGGTTAAGTCGATGGGTGGCCACTTTGGATACCACCCTAATGACTAAATTTAGTTCCATCAGAGCTCAACAGATGGCGTCGGCTGTAGATTAGATCGCGCTAACGTTTGGTCTACATAGGTTAATAAGTAAAACTTGCGTGTTTAGTTTGTTACATCTATCTCTTATTAAATAGACTTTCTATTAATAATTTTTGGTGGGAGCTTCTTTTTTATTATAGGGGTTCCTTGCATTTACTCCAGGTACGGGTTGTTACGTGATTTAAGCGAAATGACACTGGTTACAAAAATCACTGCACACTGCACTGAGTTTCTTTCACTGCACTGACGCGTTCTGTTCTGCGACAGTCACTGTAACTGAGTTAGAAATGAAAATATTATTTTCACTTCTCATGCTCGTAAAGTTGGTGTTTATGCTGGATCTAGGCGACATAAAATGAATTTTTATGCACTAGTGCATAAAATAAAATCTTCGTCTAAGACCAAGGTAATTAGGTGTCAACAGCCACAAACAAAGAAGTTTCTTTAAATTTTTTAATACATTTTTTATTTATATAAAACTAAAAATAAATCAAAATAAATCACTAAAACTAAAAAAATATAATTATATAGTAAAGCATGAAAAATAAAATTTACGTAGTGAGTGAACAATTGTTTTTACTGTTGCTATTTCATTTCCTCGCCATAGAAGTGAAAAGCAGAGTGTAAAACTCGAGAATTAAATCCATTTTCACCTCGACGTGTCTATCCTATATGAACGTCTTGGGTAAAATGGCTCGTTTTATGCTCTTGTTGTACAATCTACTATTAATGAGATTTGTTAAAAGCAGCTATTGAGCTATGACGTATTTATCACAGGCATGATTTTTAGCTGTAAGGTCTTGCTACAGAATAGAAAAAACAAGAGGAAATGTCATTCTCGGTTTGTGCCTTAACCAGTGTCACCGAAAATGCCCACATTTATACACACTTTGAAATTTTGGCGATTATTAGCCGTAACTTCAATCCGAAAAAAGTTTTATTGATATGCCACTTCCTCTTGGGTTTTCTATTCCATGGTGTTTTGCGTACAACTTTTTTTTTTACAGAAGGATGAATGTCCAGCTACGAAACCGCATGTGGATGATGATCCGTGTTCTGATGATTCAACTGAGAAAGTTAAACCATCAAAGAAAGATACAAATGCATGCAACGAAGATTTATGTAAGAATAAAAAATCAAAGAAAGGTAAAAATTCATCCGACGAAGATACGAGTGACACAAAGAAACCATGCGAAGAAGAATCCAATAAGAAAAAGAAATCAGCAAATCCGAAAAAGAAACCTTCAGGAAAATGTAAAGATTCATCGGATGAAGATTTATCTGTCAAAAAGAAAACTCCTAAGAAATGTAAAGATATATGCGGAGAAGATTCAGGTAAAACAAAAAAAAACTGCAAAAAATTGTAATGATTGCTCCGACGAAGATTCAGGCATAAAAAGATCCTGAAAAAATTGAAATGAGTACTCTGACGAAGATTCATGTGAGAAAACTCCGATTAAGAATAATGCTATTTATTGAATCGAGCGTTACTTTGCGGAGGTCCAAGTTGATGAAGTATAAACAATTTCTTTGCTCACCTGCGACCTTACGCTAGCTACGTCTATGCAACAAATGTGTTGAAATGTAATTTTAAGGGGCATGTTTCATCATATGAATGAACAGGTGTACTGCCTTTTCTTAGCAAACTTCACTTAGCAACCAACCTTTCGCCTAAGTTTCATTTGGAAATTGTCATAACTTTACTTCGCATTTTTTGTTTTTTCGCAACATTTTTAAATTGCAAAATTTTGGCAAATAACAAATTGTCAAATAAACATTTTGGCCAATTTTAATATTGCAAAGTTTTACTTTAAAAATTGTGCGAGCGAGCAAGACGGTTCGGAGCAGAAGTGACTTGGATAGTTTAGGTTCAGAAGGCTAAGGCGTGAATGAACATCCGGACTAATCAAATTTTGCAAAGCAATTAAATCATTCTTCATTAGACTCGGATTCTTTATGAAGTGTTACATTTTTGCGGTAAAGGGTTGCGTTTGGATGCTCTGGGATGCATGAAAATAATTAAGTCCTACTTTTATGTTAATGAGCAGGTTAGTAAAATATTTGAAGGTAGTTTGTTTGAGAAAAATAAAGTGGTTACTAAAGGAGTTTCAATGACAAATTTAAATGATTGTTTTCTTGGTTAGTCTAACATCTGGTAGCATGGTGAACGGTTCTGTTGCTCTGATGATGAACTCTGATTGAGTTTGAAACGCGTAAGAGTAATGTGATGGTGGAGGTAGTTGGGTTTGTGTGATGCGTGTATGCTTTTACAGCGTGGAAGCGGAGGACCTGTATGAACACACTTTGTTGCATAGACGTAGCTATCGTAAGGTCGCGGGCGAGCAAAGAATTTGTTTACAAATTTATTATGAATAAAGTTTCATGCGTTGAAGATTCAAGTCAGAAGAAAGTTTGTTGTGTAAGAAGCATATCATTGAAAAATGATTTAGATTCATGTGACGAAAATGTATGTTGTCTAAAGAGGTTATCATCAAAACAAGATAAAGATCCATCTAACAAAGACTCTTGTTGTCCAATAGAGATGTCATCAAATAAAGATAACTTTCCACACGATGTAAAAAAGAAACAACCAAAGAAAGACAAAAACGATCCATGTCCCGAAGATTTATGCTGTCTTGAAAGGTTATTATCAATGATAGATAAAAATAAAGATTCATTTGACGATAATTCAAGTCATAAAAGTAAAAAATCACTGCAGTGTAATAATGGCAAAAAACCAGAACAGAAAACCAAAAACGTCAAGAAAAAAGCATCAGCGAAGGAAAAGAAAAGCGACCAAAATCTGGCGAAGAAATCATCTAGTAAAGATTCTTCTAAATGCTCCTCTATAGAGTTAGAACAGGTAGACCCATGTGGCTGTCCGAACAGTTCTGCCCTACCTCCCATCATTATTATCCACAATTTAGACAAATAAATCCATTTTAGCCAAAAGCTTGATGCTAAGAAAACCTTCAACCCACGTGTCGTCCTAATCATCAACCTTTAATACAATGTAGGTAAGTTTCTTTCTAACCTCTTTTCGATATTTTTAAAGTTCCTGGTAACCAACCGTATAAGTAAATCTTTTATCAACTCCCAATGCAAAAAAGGGTGTTATAAGAATGTTGCCGATGTCTGTCTGTCTGTCTGTCTGTGGCATCGTAGCTCTCAAACGGATGAACCGATTTCAATGTGGTGTTTTTTTACGGAAAAGTGAGTTTCCATGCGATTCTTAACTGTGCTCTCCATCAGAAGCCGATCACAGAACTGTAGTAATACTTATAAAAAAAAAAATTAACAACAACTTAAGACAAGTTTTTCTTTACTTTCATCTGTTGTCTGTAATCAAATCTAGAAGCCAAATTTGACCCACTTCCAGTAATCAAATTAACGTGAAATTTGAAATACCTTACCTGCTTATGTATATACAATACACTTTTTGAATTTTTTGAATTTTGAATTTTCTGGTGGTCCGGCCAGGATCATCTCCGCAGGACGGAACTCCTCATTGTTAATGGCATCGACTTGAAATTTGGTACGGAAATGTAGTTTCTGTAGTTTTTATGCACACGCAAGTGTAGTCGGTAAAAATACAGTCCGTAAATAAGTTTTTGATAAAAATCTCATTTTGATTCAAGTTTTTTTGCTGACTGTACTTTTTGTTGACTGTACTTGTATTGTCGTTGTCACCCAAACTATATTTGCATACCAAATCTCAATTCGACGCCATTAACCGTTGAAGAGTTCCGTCCTGCGGAGACGATCCTGGCCGGACTACCAAGACGTCACTACCAGATTATTGTATTGTCATTTGTCACGCAATTTACAATGTATACCAAATTTCAAGTCAATCCAACAACTGGAAGTTGGTCGAATTTAACTTGTAAGATATGATTACAGACAGACAGACAACGGGACAGGTGAAACTAAATAAAAGCTTGTAATAATAAAAAGCAGGCTTGTATTAAAAATGAAATTTTAAACAGAAACTTTATTGGGCTGAGCACGAACAGAAACGTGCCTGCAACTTTTCATGCAGAAAATTGAAAATCAGTTTTATCATATCTGAACTTTTTTCATTTGCAGGTGAACAGTAAAACAAATTCCAAGGACTATGTTTTGCTTCTGTACCTATATATAGCTACCCACTAGCCATATATGTAGCATATATGTAGCTAGCCACTTCTCTTATGGCAATCAATCCATACTAATATAATAAATACGAAAGTGTGTGTGTTTGTCCGTCTTTCGTTTCTTTCGACGTGATTTTTGGCATAAAGATAGTTTATAGGTCAGAGTGTGACATTAGGCTACTTTTTATCCCGGAAAATGCACAGTTCCCGAGGGAACAGCGCGCGATAACCGAATTCAACGCGGGCGAAGCCGCGGGCAAAAGCTAACAAAATTGTTTATTAAAAATTCACGCAAGTAGCTTGCATATGTCGTACTTTTTTTTCAATCAAGACGCCTTAGTTTTAGGACGGTCTTGAATAAGAATACAGGTACTTGCACTAAAATGAACAAGCTACAAAAAATATCTTCTTAAAAATAAGTGGAAATTAGCATCACTTAATTTTTGAACTAACCCGCACAATTTTTTTTTTCAGCGTTTTAAAAATGCCCTGTAAACCCATGCAGTATCGAATAAAAGAAAAGGAGTTACTAAAACTGTCGTAATAATTGAATGAAATTTTACTAATGATCAGCAAAAGGCGTTGGCGACTGTACAATAGACAGAACACACAGTAAATCAGAGACAAAGTACATCCTCCCAAGGAGTAAAACGGTGTTTAGTGAAGGGTAGCGAACAAGATGCCATCATTTATTGAATCAGGCGTTACTTTGCGGAGGTCCACATCAATAACTAAAAGAAAATACTTTGCTCACCCGCAACCTTATGATAGCTACGTCTAAGCATCAAATGTATCATGCAGCTCCACCACCTCCACACTGTAAGAACACACACAAATCACCACCACCACACTACACTGAGGCGTTTCAAACTCAACCAGAGTTCATCTTCAGAGCAATACAAACTTTAGTCTAACATCTGTAAGCATGGTGAACACTTGTGATGCTCTAAAGATGAGCTCTGGTTGAGTTTGAAACGTGTCAGTGTAGTGTGGTGATAGTTGGTTTTGTGCGATTTGTGTGTGTTCTTACAGTGTGGAAGTGGAGGAGCTGCTTAAACACGCATTTGATGCATAAACGTAGCTTTAATTGGTCGCCGGTGAGCAAAGTAATTATTATTAGTTCATTGAAAATGTCATCATGCAACGCGGGTACAAAACGCGACTTAATAGTCGCACTGCACTTATTTTAAGGGGTTAAAATATGGTTAGGAATCACTGGACTAGATAAATGTAGTGACAAATTTGTATTGTTATCAAAAGTTGGAAAGTTGTGTGTCCTTTCCAAATTTAGCCTCTATATCTAATTATAAGCTTTGACACATAAATCATTTCAAACGTGTTCGTGTTAGGCTCAGTTTATACAAAGACGCGGTGCGGTGCAAAGCTTCGGTTCGCTGCGTCTCTGTTTTAATTTCTAACCTCAACAAAAGGCTATGGCAGTGCCTCTAGTGGTGTTTATTGGAAACAAACTGATGCATAGTAACTGATGCTTGAACACTAATGTGACACTAATGCACTCAAGACGTTAGGGTCTCGAATAAAAATTCATAAATATGCAAAATTAATCTAGATCCCGAGAAATGAAAACGATGTAGTCATGTTTCATGGGGAGAATTTATATTTTTAACTGTTATCGCATAGTTTTTAGTCATCGCTGTTGTATTATTTATCTTTAAAATAAACTTTTCTCCTATTTCTTACAGACTTTTATTTAACTCAATTGATCAAATTGACCCATTTGGCCCACTCTCGATGATAAACAAAAAATGTAGCATGCATAATTAATAGAGCTTTGAATAGAGTAAAATAATAATCGAGAAAAAATAATAGAACATATTTATTTTAGACATTTCAAGCAAAGAAAATGAAGTTTGTTAGGTATTTGTTATTTGTCAGTGAAGTGCAGCAAGCACTAATAATTTTTCAAATTTTCAAACTGATTGGACCGTAAACGTAATTCATCACCAGCAAGAAGTTTTTTTAAAAGCCTAAGCCTAAACTAGGTACAGCTTTTTATACGTGGTGTAGGTCAAGAAATTGTCAACAGTAATTCAATCAAATCAGCCCACATCCACCCACTGCTGGGTAAAGGCCACTTCATTTACAGAAATTACGAATTTTTAATTAATACATTATTACACAGGATTTGTCTTGGATTTGATTTGCGTCCTGTGGTTCAGTCTTCTCAAAAACTGATATATAATGTAAAGAAAAAGCAACGATATCTAATTATAATGTATTCTGAAAAACCGCGAGAGTCCACGAGAAACCGCGGCAAATTAAAAAAAAAACAGACTGGCAACACTTGCTGTTCACTGATTAAACGATGCTGATACTTAATTATTAATTTATTGAATCAGGCGTTACTTTGCGGAGGTCCATATCAATGAACTAAAAGAATTTCTTTGCTCACCCGCGCGACCTTATGATAGCTAAGTTTATGCAAGATATGCGTGTTCAAGCAGTTCCTCCACCTCCACACTGTAAGAACACACACAAATCACACAACTGACGCGTTTCGAACTCAACCAGAGCCCATCTTCAGAGCAACACAACCGTACACCATGCTACCACTCGCTGGACTCGTTTACTTAATTATTATCTATCAGGACGCAAGAAGCATCCAGTGTGACAATCCCTTATAATGGTAATTCGAAACGTCAATATATTTCGTAAAAGTATCGATTCTTTTTATATTGCTGATACTTTCAAGAAGTTTTAAAGCCATTCCATAGATAAGGATATCCATACTTCTGTTTACTCTGACTTTGATATAAGCTTGTCAATATTACACCTATAAGGTGTACTTTTAATTTTACAGCCTCAAAAATGTAATAAAATGTAAAAAGGATGGCGAGGCGGGGCGTCTATTCAGGTATATAGTATTCATTAATATCGTACCTAATGTTATTAATAGAAAAGGAACTGGAAAGCCATTATGGCTAGATCACAACTGCAACTTTGAGTAACCGACGACGCGACGAGCGATGTTCTAATACATTACGTGTGTAGTTAGTAAACCACTAAACGCTGAGCATCTTGGTCGTGTGATGAACTGATCAACAGAGAAAATACTCGCCGCGTTGGCCTGTCGCTGTATGTCGTGTCCAAGTCCTATAACTAAAAAATCGACGCTCGTGAAAGCTCGTGGTAAATTTCGAAAAACTCAGAGGTCCGAGCTCGACTTAGAACCCACGATCCACTGCTTGAGAGACCATATGTCAACTAGGCCATCAAATCACTACTTCTTTTTGACAAATAAATTAGGTACAGTATCTGATTTTAAGTGAGGCAAATACCTTCTAGAATTCCAGAATTATCCATTTTTTCACAGGCGCGTACACCAAAGCCAACAAATCATACAACTCTAAAGCGATACCCGATAGAAGATCAAAGTCAGCAACTATGAACGAGGAACACCTTTCTACACTAGCCACGGACTACCTTTGGACAGTCTACTCCCTCATGACCGGCAACTACTTGACAATCATCTCGCTCCTTATCGTCCTGGTGCTCAGTTACCTCATACCCGATATAACTAGCAAGATCCAAGCTACCAAAGAACTGAATAGTATGAAAAAGGTCCTGGATTTGGTGGCGGTAATATCTGTTTTAATTAACTAATTCTTGAATAAATAAGTACTTCATTCACGAACATCAATAAAATTACAAATCATAATCCGCTACCAGCTTCATCAACACTGATACAGGACTATAATAAAGGATATCAGCAACAGGCCTCGTGTTCTTGATTTGAGTGAAATTCGGTGAGTAGATGAGGGGGAAATGGTTGGGTAAGCAACCGCCCAGCATAAATGGGATAGATCCATTTCACATTTTCAAACGACGAAAAAACTAAAAAGAATACAAGTCTATATTGCTGCTACGTAATAGAACTACTACTACTTGCTGTGTTGAGTTAGTGAGGGTTAGTCTGGATCATGTATCTACATGATTGCCCTGTTTATCCTGTTGTTAATGATGTTAGTGTGCTCTGCTACTTTCGATACATTTGAGCTCTTGTCTTCTCTGCCTTATACACACATCAAAAAACTCTTGGGGTGCTCATGATCCCTAGACTGATATTTTGACTCAATAGTAATATGCCTATAAGTATTGAAATGTACGAAACAGTCCAGGGATAAAAAAATATCCTTAGGCACTTTTGATGAGTGTATGTGTCGCTGACAGTACCGAACCCTCTCAGTCCGTCGGTTTGGCTAACACTTAAACCCTTTCCTTAAACAGACGGAAGTGGGGCGAGCCGAAGCAGCCTGCCTGACAGTCGCCAATGATGTCTGCTACCTCCGCTGTTCCATGAAGGACAACACCACGGAAACTGTTAGTATTAGGTTAATACATCCAATACATTCTTTTCAATTGCACTTTGAAGTAAATTGCTGATGATTATCAGCCGAAACCGAAAGTTGAACTGCTGCTGTTCGCATCATAGTAAAAGAGGACAAGTAGGCTCACTATGAGCGGAAGTACATGTTGCCGCTTAAATGTGTGCGCGCCGGTTGGCGCCGGTACGCTCGCACCCGCCTCACCCACATATTGATAATTTAAGGAGGATTAAGTTTTCTTTAATCAAGGCTGCGCTGCCGTCGGCGCGGTACGTATCGATTTTAGCTCGCTCGTCTTGCGCTCGCTTCGCGAGATGATCACCTCTTACGTTCGCTTACTCGTACTTACGTGTTTTTTTATTAGGTATAGTTGTAAATTAGTGGTATATAAGTGTGGTGTAATAGTTTCATGCAAGGACACTTAAATAAATAAAAGATACGTACCTATAAACAATATAGTTTTAGTATTATATTGTGTAGGTAAACATGAGTAGTATGTATACAGTCGCCATCACCATTCCGGCGAATCTAAAAATAATATTTTTAAATTCAGTATAATAATAATAATATAACATAGAATCTGTCCGGTTTCCCTAGAGACAGACATTAGACAATTTTAAGTTAACTTTCGTACTAAAAATATTTGCCGGTAGGTAAGTAATCTAAAATAGACGTCGACAACCCTAAGCGTCCGCGCCGGAGTAGGCAGTTAAGTCTCCTAAAGGGTCGGAGTGGACCTACTTGTCCTCTTTTACTATGGTTCGCATTTACCGGACTCCTGCTGCTGCTATCTTCATCGGGCAGGACAAGCTGGATGGTACTAACACCATCTAGCGACATTTCGAAGAAACCTTCATTGATTTCATCTAAGGAATTTTTTGAGAGCATTAGTTTTAAATTAACGTCGAGGTGTTAGTAGCAGTAGACGAATGATTTGATAAAGATCTTGGGAGATCTTTAGTCGAGGGTTTCTTCGATAAAGACCCAATTTCAGCAGTGGATATCTTCCGGTCGATATTAATCATCATGATCATCATGAAATTCATAAAGTTTGATGAAAACTTTTTAATAAGCTAGGTCTTCTTAAATACAGCAAGAAACGACTTGAAACCTAAATGCTTCAGTAGCTATTCTGTTAGTTTGTTACAAGGGGATTGTATGGAACGATACTAAAATTCGCTTTTACTCCCGTAGGGACTAGACGGGAAAAGGCACGTTACTTATGTAACAAGTCAAAAAGAGACGTCCTTACCCAGTCTCTGCGAGAGTAAAGGGTTACGATATCCTTTTTTCAGTCAAAAAACACCCGAGATCTGTCAGTCTGCACCAGTTGCGTGCGCACCACACAGTCGGAGCCCGTTAAAGTCAACGAAAAAGTCGGTTTCCTTCGCAAAATCTTCTGTCCTTATCACAACGCCTCTCACAAAGTACGTAAAATTATTGCAATCTGACGTTAACTAAATAAATATCAGCACCTTCACAAAGACTTAAAAATAGTATCGATTTTTTTATACCGAAAGGCCAATGCAATTGATAGGCATCGTTACTCTTCGATAGTACTTATAGATCCATACAGTGGACAAAAAGATAAAAATTAGGGGTTCTAACTCATTACTGCCAACGGACACAGCGGATGTACATTCCAGAATGAAATGGCAATATTGGTGCCGTCTCTGCTCGCTCGCCCGGGCACGCGTTTAACAAGAACTGAATGCTTGGTACCGTGAGGCTCAGAAGGCGCGACGGCAAGCGACGTTCCCCATACAGCTTGCGATAGTTAAAGGACAATTATTCGCAGACATTATCATAATACAACCCTCATCCCCAAGCTAGGAGCAATCGAAGAAATAAACTACTAGTTACAAGAAATAGACTGGCTCTTTGCCGCAACGTGTAGGTCCAGCATGGCGATCAAAATTTTTAATAAACTACCTTATTAGAGTTGCCAATGCGAAAATTTAAACTATATTTATTAAATTGGCTTAAATAGCTTACAATTTTTATAGCCTCAATAATTTTTCTTAATTTAAGGGAATAGTTTTGATTACGACATTTATTTTATTTTAATTCTATTGTAATAATTCATATGATATTTATTTTGATTTATAATGATAATTTTTGTTTTTCGATTATGTATGATATTGTGCAGTTTTAATATTTGATCTTTATTAATTTTGTAACCTAGATTTAAGTCAAAAATTTTGCATGCCTACTGTTAGAGGGCAATCCATCGAAAGTATATAAGTAGCACAAGATTACAAAGCGAAGAACCAAATCTTCAAATTTAAGCAGACATTTAATTTTCAGGAAATCGCCATCATGTCCTACGTGTACACCCACTCGTTCGATGCTAAAAAAGAAAACTCCAGGGGTAACCTGCCCTCTGACCAAGAATGAAAATAAAACTGTATTCTAAATGATTGTCTTTTATTATTCCAGTGAATTCTTACTGTTTCATTTTGTTTTTAACCCCCGACGCAAGAGGGGTGTTATAAATTTGACCGCTATGTGTGTCTGTCTGTGGCACCGTAGTACTCTTAAACAGGTGGACCGATTTGAATGCGGTTTTTTTATTTGAAAGCAGGTTTTCTGGCAATGGTTCTTAGATATGTTTCATCAAAATCGGTTTAGATTTTTTTGAGATATTAAACTTTGGAGTGACACAGTCGGGGGTTTTACAAACTTTTTTTGTTGGTTAGGTTATCTGTATGTAGATACAGAGATGCTGTACGTATGTACTTACAACACATAAAAAAATAATATAGGGAAGATCACTGAAGGATCATGGTACTGATTTGATAATGAGTAATCATAATTAATTCTTTGTGGTAAAATGAAAAGGGGCATAAAACTTTTGAGTAGCTACGGCAAAGAGTATAAGTACCTATGTAGGAAGCTACGGCAAAAAAAAAAGCCAGAGTACAAATTTCTTTCTACTTGACTTATTTTGGACCAAAAATGCTTGAGAAAATGATTACGGTTTCATGTAAAAAATATTAATTGGTTTTAGTTTCATTTCCTCATGATGTATTTCGTACTCTAGGGGAGTAAAGAAATGTTAGGGGCAGTCAGAAGCAGAAGCACCTCATACATACACAAGTACAATAAATACAACATACATAACCTAACCAACAAAAAGTTGGAAAACCCCGACTTTGTCACTTCCATCACTAGACAACCAGATTTTTCAAATAAAAAAACCGCATTCAAATCGGTTCACCCGTTTAAGAGCTACGGTGCCACAGACAGACAGACACACTTAGCGGTCAAACTTATTACACCCCTCTTTTTGCGTCGGCCGACGCTTAATAATTAACCCGGGTTAATTAATAAACGTAAGCTTGATCCTGTGGCTTCAATACAATACAATACAATACAATAACTCTTTATTGCACACCAACACAGTAAGCAATACAGAAAACAGGTTTACCTATTACTTATTATTGTCTATTAATAAAAAAAACTATGATCTGATCACAGCAGAAGGGTCACAGCAAAGAGTATAAGTACCTATATAGAAAGGTCACAGTAAGATCATGGTAAGATCACGATCATTTTTGCACAACCAAAGACATGAGACATGTCATGAAATGTGTCACTCTACCTCTACAGCATTGTCTGACTGACATACTCTTTGCTGACATACTTGACATGTGCTTAATTGATTCAAGCATAGCGTGACATAATTTTCACCATGTGAAAATTATGCAAAATTTAAAGTAACTCTAGAAACGTAGAATGAAGGACTTTCATTATATAAAAGAAAATGCCTCGACAGAAGTCAATTAAAACCATAATCGCCGAAGCACTAATGTTGTGTGGTATGGTCGTTGTGGTTGGGCATATGGCCACAAACTTCTGGGAGAGGTTCATGCTGAAGTCGGAACTAACTAATATGAAAACAAGCTTATATACACTGAAGGTAAGAATTAGAAACTTTTGCAATCATCATCAGTCAGTACATGCGTCAACAGAAATCTAAGTGTCATAGAGTGGAAAGGTGCAAAATCTATATACCTATGTAGGTGATAGGTGATTCTAATAGACACTCTATTATGTCTGACTGAGCAAGGCCAGGAAAATGCACTTATCATATTGGAGGATAAATTCTTGGCACGCCAGTTTGCTTCCATGCACATCTCTGATGAATGCTTAGCCTAAATTATTTTTTTTATAATTCGCAGGACGCTGTAAACAACATTGGCACTGCCTACGATAACCTTTACAAAGAACTGCAAGTTCTGACAGTCGAAGGCAAAATCCCATACAAAGCGGAATTGGACAAACTTCCGAAGATAGAATCATCCATCAAACACGATGAAGCAATGCAATCACAATCCATAGCTCAAGCGCAAGCTTCGATACAAGCGAGAAACATGATAGACATAAGCACCACTTTTGACAAAGCAGTTGAAGATTTTATACAGCAGTGCAAATCACAGCCTGTTACGAATATATCGACGATAACCTCCAAATGCTGCCCGTTTAGTCCCATAGGACTAGGACTATACGGTTTTGATAAATTTCCTAATAGACTATCGAAATGTTTTCATAAATGTTACAACAGCAGTATCTCTGATGAATTGTTTTATCCGGTTTTGTAAGTGAGATTTAATTGAGATATTAATGAAACAATAAAATTGGTCGCTGATTTTTTGTGCTTTATTTTCTTTGTGTTAACTAAGCTCTTACAGAATTTATGCAGTTCATAGACTTGTTACTATTTTTCATATTAGGAAAGTTATTGCGAATCGGCCCGCTACTGCTTAGGTACAATTTGACTCTTGGTAGAGGTGAATTGTGATTATAAATCCACCTGAATTCTCCATTTTCAACTAACTTAGCTAACGCCTCCAGAGTCTGTATTTGCCCCTCTATTTTAGGCAATTCTTGCGAGAATACTTGCACCTTGCTTTCTAACACTCGGTATTTCTCTTGCATAGTGTAAAGGTTTTTCTGTAAAACAAAAGCGTGCATGATTATTTTCCCTCGACCCAAAATAATAAAGTTTGTCTACCAAATTTGTTTATTCGTTAACCAATAGATATTGCATCGAAACTACATATTAAAACATATGTATTGTATATTCAACTGGGAAAGGCTAGATATGGATGCACTTGTTATTTTTCTTGCTCCAAGTCTTTGGTTTAGTGGTACTGGGATTGGGACGTCCTTGGTTTACACTAAGCATAGATTGGACATTCACCACAACATCGTCAATGCTCTTCGAGATCTTTTTCAGATCACAATTCTCCTTGCAGGTCTGGCAATGGTACTCCAGCATCATATAAATAAGGGCGATGAGGCTTGCCATGATGAAGATGCTCTGGATGCTACCAAGTATGCTGAAACCTCCTCTGGGCTGTTCCTCTTGCTCTGATGGTGATGGGAAACTCTCAGAGTAGCATCTCCTCCGATTCCTGGACCTTCTTCCGTGAGGTTCCATTTTGCACTTAAGGATCTGACTGCTAGGCGAAGTGCCACTGTCTGTTTTAACCTTAGCGGTTTCACGTTTTCATTTTCTTGTTTTTGGGCTCTTGGAGTTTTAAGTCATGGTTATGGAAAGGATTACTTGTGTTTGGATTGAAGATGGACTTTTGACATGTATTGTGTGTGTCAACATTATTATTATCCTTGAAAGGTCTTTGAAGTTGTCAAGAAGATAAAAAATATTTTCTAGTAGTAGATTTTAGCCAGCATTATTACCTATACAAATGGGACAATGGGTACGTATTAGAGCGTTTTCACATTATCCGATCCGATATCGGTATCGGACGACGATAGACGACATCCGATAGCCGACACCGTGTGCTGCTTTCGCATTCTTCCGACAAAATCATTGCGATACGGCCGGCTCAAAATGGCCGCCACGCATCGGACTGCGCACACAGAGACAAATTCAAATCATTTATTCAGTAAATAGGCCGCAATGCCCGCAATGGGCACTTTTACACGTCCTTTTTAGGGTTCCGGAGCCAAAATGGCAAAAACGGAACCCTTATAGTTTCGCCGTCTTATCATTAGGGGTTTGCTGAAACGATTTTTCAGTTAAGTGATTTTTTTGCGAAATATTCAACTTTAAAGTGCAAATTTTCATTAAAATCGAGCCCTCCCCCCCCCCTCTAAAATCTAAACCGGTGGGTGGAAAAATTTGTAAAAAATCAGGATGGTAGTAAGTCTAACAAACTTTCAAGGAAAAGTACAACTAAGTTTGCTTGAGAACTATTAGTAGTTTATGATTAAATAGCAGCCTAAGGTATAAAATATACCTAAACTTTGAAGATTCCGTACAAAATACGAAATCCTTAGAAAAATATTGCTTTGGCGTGGTGAAGCCGTGGTGGCCTAGTGGTTTGACCTATCGCCTCTCAAGCAGAGGGTCGTGGGTTCAAATCCCGGCTCGCACCTCTGAGTTTTTCGAAATTCATGTGCGGAATTACATTTGAAATTTACCACGAGCTTTGCGGTGAAGGAAAACATCGTGAGGAAACGTGCACAAACCTGCGAAGCAATTCAATGGTGCGTGTGAAGTTACCAATCCGCACTGGGCCCGCGTGGGACTTATGGCCAAGCCTCTTGTTCTGAGAGGAGGCCTCTGCCTGCAGTGGGACGTATATAGGCTGGAATATGAATGAATGATGACGGAACCCTATTTTGGGCGTGTCCGACACGCTCTTGGCCGGTTTTTTAATTTATGACGGTGGAAGCATTCTACACTTCCACTGAACGTAGATATAGTTAGTGAATAATAAGTTAAAGTTGAATATTTTAAAATACCTATCCAACGATACCCCACACTAGAGGATTGGATGAGAAAATAAAAATCACCCCCAATTTACGTCTATGGGAGGTACCCTAAAAAAAATTGTTTTAGATTTTTTTATTGTACCATTTTGTCGGCATAGTTTACATACATATTCGTGCAAAATTACAGCTTTCTAGCATTGATAGTCCCTGAGCAAAGCCGCGGACGGACGGACAGACAGACAGACAGACAGACATGGCGAAACTATAAGGGTTCCGTTTTGCCATTTTGGCTCCGGAACCCTAATAATAATTTAATTCTGAAATATTCATTTCAGGTCAAGTAACCATTAAGCTTTACAGAGACTTTAGACAATTTAGATACACGCATAGCACCCGTCCAAACTTTATCGTCCGACAGCCCACGGGCGTCCGATGGTGCAGTGAACGTATCGGTGTCGGCTCCGATATCCGACAATGTGAAAGACAGGTACATATTTCATACATTTTACTTGCCCGGATATCGTATCGTCGTCCGATACCGATATCGGATCGGATCGGATCGGATAATGTGAAAACGCTCTTACGGTATTACCTACTATCGGTATTGATCCTTATTTGCTTATTTGCCTTGTTCACGTCAGAACTCTTGAAAACGCCTTTACCGATTTATCAATCTTTTTTTAACCCCCGACGCAAAAAGAGGGGTGCTATAAGTTTAACCGCTATGTGTATCTGTGTGTCTGTCTGTGGCACCGTAGCTGCGTAGATCTTTAACGGGTGGACCGATTTGAATGTGTTTTTTTTTTTTTACTTGAAATTAGGTTTTCTAGCAATGGTTCTTAGACATATTTGAACTTTGGAAGTGACAAAGTGACAAAGTCGGGAGTTTTCCAACTTTTTATTGGTTAGGTTATTAATAATTTGTGGAAGGTACTTGATATTACAGAAAATAACCTCAGACAGACAGATATACAGACGCACAGAGGTCAAACTTATAACACAGTTGTGCAGAAAAAAAAGAAAAGCTAACAACTTTTGTTTCGTAAAATGGGTTGTGCGCTAGTTGTGCGACGTTCATCTCATCAGTCAGTTCCCCATTGCTAGGCCTACTTATTGGTTACCTACTATATAACATTTTACACATCATTTATTTATAATAATTTACATAAGTTCGAAAAATTAATATTACAATTGGAAGGCATAAAGCACGAGAAATGATTAGGTTCGTCATCATAAAGTGGACTTTTGCTTGATGATATTGACAGACGCAGTTTGCATTGAGTTTCAATGACCTCACAAATGTGATGACATAATATTCCGATATCCGGAGTAATTTCCAGACACTTTATATTATACTTAATATTATCTTGATATTATTTACACGTGTATGGTTGGTTACACATGCTCAGCTGACACAGCCACAGCACAACATGGTTTAATTTTTGTTTTCACTGCCATCTATCGATACACACGTTAACTAAAGCGGCAACCACGAACGTTGCTTTTGTGAACACGGTATAAATTTATAGGTACTCTAGACACTAAACTCAACTATGTAGCTCTAACTAAATTCACTAGGTGGCGTTAAGCATAATTTCTGAAGAAACCGCAATAAGGGCTATCGCGTATGAATTTGCCACTAGAGGCGCTAGTGTAGCGTAGGCTCGAATGTAATTCATAGTTTATGGTGAGCTACGCGGGTTTATTTAAATTAGAATAATTTTGAAGAATATTTGCAATGCTGAAATTAAGGGGGTTGCTCTTCCATACAAACCTACGGACACCCCGCATAGCTTCCACGGACATGTTTTCTTAGAGGATTTTTTGAGAATAGTAAATTATGGATATGCTCTTCAAGCAAAATCCAAAAAAAAGTAACTTATTGCATCAAAAGTGCAGCGTGATGCAGTAAATTTTGATGCATTTACCATTGTAATGAGTACAACTGACAGTGTTCGCAGCGAGCATGTAGTGACATCTTATATGGGTGCGTGAGTCAATGTCACAAATCAAACTATTGTAAATAGGTATCGACTATTTCGTGTGGTCACGTGACCATCACCTTGGCTCAGATAATACGACAACTAAATGCAGAAAGCATGAGATCACTGAGAGATCAAGTTCAAGTTTCTGAGTCTAGTACTACTTTTTTTGTTTTTAAATCTGTTATTTTCGGAAGTTGAAACGCCTAAACTATTATTTCTGATTAATGCAAGGACGCAAACTGTAAGTAAGACGAAAAATAGGTAAGTTACTTTAAAAATTGACATTTAAAATAATATTTTTTTAAGTAACAGACCCAGTCCTCGGCAAAAATTATAACATTGCATACTTTACATACATTATAATGCGGTGCTTCGATCTAGGACAAGTGGTTTAAATTCAACTTACAAATTCTGAACAGATATTAGTTATTTACTCTTACGTAGACAGTAGCGCCACTAATTTAAATAAAGCATATTTATTCTCACAATAAAAGATGCTAGGTGTAATCACTAAACTAATTAGTTAAAAAATAAGGTCTACATTCAACATACATTGCATGTGTATGTATGAATATCAAGTTTTACAGTGAGGCTCAAATAAATTCCTACATATCACGGCATTTTTACGGCCGCTAAATCTAGGCTCGGTGAATAAAAAGGTTTTCACAATCGAAGTAGTTTTTCGTACCTTTTTATTATTATAACTGGCTAGATAAGTAAAATTTAAACGTCATTATAATACATTTTTGTCACAACGTCAAGTCAATGAGATTGATATTCAAAAGCAATTATGTTTGAATAATTATGGTTTGAACACAAATCAAGAAGTCAAAAAGTTGGCGGACGAGAGGAAATGAGCAAGAGTGCAACTCTTAAACTATTTATGTATGTACGATTCGATGATGAAAAGAATACCTATGTAATTGGATACACGGGTATGTTTATTTTATCATTTTTGTCAGAAACATTAATATTTGTTACAAGAACCAGAGGCAGGGCTGTAAGAATTTAATTCCTACTGGGTGGCCAAAGTATGGCTTATCGTGTGTACCAAACTTGTGGTCTGCAGCAACCTACTACGAAAACATGCCAAATTTCCCTAACTCTTAGTTGCGTCGTGAACATTTTCACTCCATAGAAGTAAGTCGCTTCCACCGTCTGTCTGCATATGTACGAGTATGTTGTATGTACTCTATTATGAAGTGATTCAAGATTTTATTTTATTTATAAGTGTGAGAAACGGCAGGGGTTATGGTTTTGGAGCGTATGTATGGTCATTTCTTTCGCACGCTATGCAACAAGGCCTTGATGCATCTTAGCAAACAACAAGACAAGAGCAGAGACAAGAAAATAAGTCTTTGTTAGGAGTGACACAGGTTGTTTAATTTATGCGTATGTTAGTCTGTCTGTGTATCTTTCGGTCGGCCATCCGTCCGTCCGTCTGTCGATCCGTCCATCTGTCTGTCCGTCTTTCTGTCTGTCTGTGTTTCGAAGTGAACACTACATCATTATTGTCCAGTGATGACATATGGATCCGAGACGTGGTGCTTTACTTTAGGCCTTATAAATAGGCTCAGAGTTGCTCAGCGAGCTATGGAGAGAGCTATGCTTGGGGTTTCTCTACGGACCGAATCAGAAATGAGGAGATACGTAGAAGAACAAGGGTCACCGACATAGCCAAGCGAATCAGCTCGTTGAAGTGGCAATGGGCGGGCTATATAGCACGGAGAGCGGATGGCCGTTGGGGCCGAAAAGTTCTCGAGTGGAGGCCGCGGATCGGCAAGCGCAGCGTAGGACGTCCACCAACAAGATGGACGGATGACCTGGTTAAAGCCGCAGGTTCGCGGTGGATGCAGGCTGCTGCCAGTTGAAGCAACTGGAGGTCTGTGGGTGAGGCCTATGTCAACAGTGGACGTCCTACGGCTGAGATGATGAGATGATGATGGTGAATAAAGTTGTACCAACTGTACTTTAGTCGAAAATTTTACTATGACCTTTAAAATTTATAAGTATTTATTGATAATTAGAAGCAGAGTCTTGAGAAATAGCTCATGTTAAGATAAAAGAGATCAGAAGAGGCATCGTTAGATTTGTCTCTGTTAGGAGTGACACAGGTTGTTAATTTTATGCGTATGTGAGTCTGTCTGTGTACCTTTCCGTCGGCTCATCCGTCCGTCCGTCTGTTGATCTGTCCATCTGTCTGTCCGTCTGTCTGTCTGTCTGTGTTTCGAAGTGAACATTACATCATTGTCCCATTTTTTTTAATTATTGTTTACCAACGCACACACCAAACCTTTTATCCTAAAAAGCTGAAATTTAAGATAAGGAAAAAATGGGATTTATTATGTAGGTACCTACATAAAATCTACTGGTTCGTAACTATTATTTAGTTTTTAGGTTTCGTACTAAAAAGTGCCAACGGAACCCTATTTCTGAGACTCCGCTGTCTGTCTGTCTGTCTGTCCGTCCGTCTGTCACAGGGCTCTATCTCTTGAGTCGTAATAGTTAGACACTTTAAATTTTTACAGATTATGTATTACTGTGGCCGCTATAACAACAAATACTCAAACCAGAATAAAACAAATATTTAAGTTTTTTTTTGCTAATGTCTAATGTTGTATAGATAATGGTACGGAACACTTCGTGCGCGAATCCGACTCGCACTTGGCCAGTTTATTTTTAATACCCAGGGTATTCAATGTTAAATATTTAATTTTACAACTCTATCTCCATATCACTAATCTCTGTAAATTTTACATGCAGGCAGAAAGGAATAGCAAAAATCTAAATTCAATATCAGGATATTTTGAAAAAAGATAAGTATTGTTCACAAACCGATCTTAATGACGATGATGATGATGATGATGGTCGTATGTCATCGCTGCCGAATTCTAACTTTATTCAATGAAAGACATGGAGAAACTTTGTCACAAAGACATAGTTCAGATAATTTGATATTACGCTGTCCGTCCGTCTATTTCTATAGGATTACTTAAAACTGAAGCAAACTGAAGTGGCAGTGGGCCGGCCATATCAGCCGAAGAACCGATAACTGCTAAGGTAAACGAGTAAAAGCCTAGCGTGGCGAGGGACGCCCTCAGACTAGGTGGAGCGATGATCTTCACTGGGTAGCTGACAGTAACTGGATGAGAGTGGCCGAGGGTCGTGCTCAGTGGCGTGCAATTGGAGACGCCTATGTCCAGTAGTGGGCTAAGATAGGCCGATGATGATGATGATGATGATGATGACTTAAAATAAGACAATAATCCCACTCATATTATAATGCGAAAGTTTGTTAGTCTGTTTGTTTAATTCTTTATTACCTTTTCACGTCTAATTCGTTGAACCGATTAGGATGAAATTTGGATACAGATAGTTTGAGAGTCCGTAGAAAAACATAGGGTAGTTTTTTTTTAATCGCAATATTCCCGCGGAATAGCTTATAAACGAATTCTACGCTGACAGAGTTGCGTGCACAGTATGTAGGTACATTAGGGGATTTACCTACTGATAGTCTGATTTACGTCCATATGCTGTAACTAAAAAGCATCGGTCACTTTATTCGTACACCTAGGTATTTATAGTCTGTCTGCTAATACTATTTCTGTATTTATTAATACACAATTCCTTTCAGATTCAATGCTAACTAACTGCATATAATTTTGCCTGGAATCATTATATTGCTGATAGCCTAGGTGCTGTCATGCAATATTCAAGTGAAGAAAAAAGAAACGTTGAATGTTGATATGCAAGAAATTAAGGAATATCTGACTGATTAACTATGTTTGATTTTTTATTAACGCTGTGTTATAAAGTTTGTTCTAAATAAATATGATGTACACAAAAAAAAGTCTTCGTAGGCATCTTTCTTTTAGCGTTCCGTGGGTGGAAATTTTAGTGGAGCTTCTAAAAACAAGAATACCAACAGTATGTAGTTTTATTTTTTGACCATCAGTGGTGTAGCGGTATAGCAAGCGGTACGGATTACCGAGGACCTGGGTTCGATTCCAGTGATGGTCTTATTTTCTGTTTTTTTCTGTGCATCTTTATTTCAGTTTGTATTTTCAATTTAGGTTTACGGGATGACCGTAAAAGTAAAAATTTTGGAATTGAATAAAAAATACAAAAAGATTCCAAAAAACCAATCTTAAGTTTTTATTTTGTCGAATGAAACTACAGTATATCAATGATGAGATAATAGGGGTACATATATATAAAGTACTATAAAACGTACAACTTTGACCTTTGAGATAACTTTGCCCAAGTTGTCATTTTTTAAAATATCTGAAATAAAACAAATTGACTGATTTGTGACCACTTTGTGACATGCACATTTCTAAATCATTTTTTGTATATTTTTTTCCTGTTGTCACGAATAAATCTTTTCTTTTCCTTTATATCGGAATATTTTTTATTCTGACGGGAGTTGCTTCTCCTTTTTAGGGTTCCGTACCCAAAGGGTGCCAACGGACCCTATTGCTGAGATTTCTGCTGTCTGTCTGTGTGTTTGTCTGTCTGTCTTCTACTGGTTCGTAACTATTATTTAGTTTTTATAGTTAGGCCAACGGGACCCTATTGCTGAGACTCTGCTGTCTGTCTGTCTGTCTGTCTGTCTGTCTCCGTCTGTCACAGGGCTTTATCTCTTGAGCTGTAATAGCTACCCGTGTGATGGGTTAGAATTAGACCTCTCCATTTCTTCCGTGGATGTCGTAAGAGGCGACTGAGGACCGTAGGCCACAGGCTAGCAACCTGTCACTATTGTACCGTTTTCGTCAAACTTAAAACCTAAAATTGCTAAAAGTGGCTCCGAAGCTGTAACGTTTCGTGTGCTTTGCCTACTCATTTAGGCATACATGTTTGTGTGTACTAGACACTTGAAATGTTGACAGATTATGTAGGTATTACTGTGGCCTCCATAACAACAATATAATAATAAAGTAAGTAAAAAAAAAATAAATGGAGTTGTCATACAAGAAACGTTTTTTTCCAGCGTTTTTGGTTACTAGGCGTTGCTAAAACTTATTAGTGAACTGTTTTAAAAACATTGTACGTACGGAACCCTTCGTATGTACGAGTCCAACTCGAACTTGACCTTTTTTTATCCTGCTAAGGCCTTTTTGTTACAGCTTATATTTAACTCCGCGGGCAAAATATATATCACTAGTAAACGTGCTAGCACAAGTCTTTTCGCGATAGTTTTATTTCTTCTGCGTGAAACATAAACATTGTAGTAGAAAAATAGTAGAATTATTATATGTTCAATTTTTTTAACAAACGAGTTGGTGTTATGCTCTATGTCACAGGATGACTAAATATTGACTATCCATATCGATATAATATCACTCATGTTTAGACTTTGCTCATGTCTAGCTTTAGAGACATTCTTGACTGAGCCGGCCGCGATAACTGTAGTAGGTAGTATGGCGTTCTTTTTCGAGTGTCATTGCTACTGAACTGTCAGGTTGCCCTTCAGAAGAAAAGGAAACTCGTGTAAAATGACATCTCGCATACAGATACCCAGAATCAAGAACCAAATCAGAAGAATTGTATAAGCTCATATATTGATATTTTTTATTGTGAGCTTACTTTTTTTAATTATGTGTAACTATTATTACAAATTATATATTTTTAAGCTTCTGGTACCTTGACTTTTGTATTTAGGACTATTGCATGGTAGGTGCACGCGCTATTAGCTAGTTTTATAAGATCTCCGCTTACAATTGTATCTTTCGCGTCACTGCTTTCATTATAGTGGCATCATAATAATGTTTGATTTTGAGTTTGCATTACATTATAGGCACTAAGTAAGTATAGAAGTTAGGTTGGTCAAAACTGTCTTATTGCCTGTACATTTATTTTCATCCAATCTAGTGTCCCAAATTTCAAATTTGTCAATTTTCAAAATCACTCAATATGCTTGACTGAAATGTTTTGAATGAAATCTGGGCCATATTGTCCGAAATAAAGGTCTTTACTATTATAATAGCTGGTTCAGATTTTCGATCACGAACCCATCTGGACCCGGTCATTTGAAAGGCATGGACCACAGCCAACATATCTATATAGATGAGATGAGCAGAATTTGGAGTCTATCCCTAAATACACTATTAGGATGTGCTAGCGACAGGCCTCTACAGTTGTCAGATCCGAACAGTAATTCACATGGAGTGGGCTATGGCGTTATAGGATGCCGCATACAGCATTACCGAGATATGGAGTGAGATAACGGATACCTACCATTCCAATTTTTCCAATATCATATAAATTGTACTTTTAGTAGACGATGACATGCCGTTCACTAAATGGGCCGCTCAAAACTATTGACCCCCCGGAACAACGAGTGTAGTATAATATAATGCTTCAAAAATGTGTTTTACATACTTTTATTCTGACCTAGAAAGACTTGTAATAGTATGTGATATTTTTGATTGGTTCGATTGTATCTATCTTGTCTTGAGTGGATAGAGATTAACGAAATAAATACTTGAATAATTGAGTGGTTTCGGTGTTACCAAGTTCCTTGACCCTTGATGCGTGGCTTTACTGGTATGTCCATGAGGCACATGTGCTGTATGACCAGTGATGTAAATAATGGAGTTGTTCTTTCAATAAATAATAAACTTTATTACATACATTATAATAATTATTTTTATTCTGGACCACATTTAGATTAACAATGAAAATTGCTACGGGAATATTATATTACCTTATCATTACTATGGCGACGTGTCAAAAGAACGCTGCACATTGCTTCGGGACAGAGAACTTGTTAATTTGCGGAACCTCATATAAATTGATAACAATATTTTTTACTTTACTTCTTCGCTACGAACCGTGCCCCACAACTACGTCCATGTGAAATATGTATACAATAAATTTACATACACGCCCGCTCTCTTCTCTTCCATGTAAAACAATATGTTATTATGTATGTATAGTATATGTCACAGCAAGCTAGACTAGCTGTCACAAATACCTACTATATAAATATAACTATTATTAGGGTTATTCGCGCCTGTCATCGTTCATCCACCATTACCTCTCATATTTCGTTTTCTAGAATTTTTTTAACCGTACAACGGCAAAAACTACTAGACACTGGCAAAATTGTCCTCCGATGGACAGAGCTATTTTTTTAAAGAAACAACAACAACAACAACTATTATTAGGTATTGTGTGATATATATATTATTTCATGTAGGAGGAGGGAGGTGGAGGAGGGCGTGTACTGCATGTTATTATATTATGTAGGAACGTATCACATAGATCTAACTGTGCCGCACGGTTGACAGCAGAGAAACCTAGGCAAAATTAAATACTGTAGGTTCTAGAAACTGACTAACCGTCAAGCTCAAAAAAAAATATTTGCTTGTACGGTTGGCTTGTTGATTGACTGGACAGCGGGCATATTTAACTTGTATCACAGTTTATATCTTTTTTTTTTTCTCAAAGTATTAGCTGAATCTAATGCCGACGTTGTTCACTAGCAGACCTGACGCCCTGATTCTGATAATTATTCTCAAACGCTGTCTAATGCGATATACTGCATTTACTTACCCAAAGAAAAGATTGTATGGTAGAAACTGCAACTGTCACAGGCGGAACGGGTAATGGGGCCTGGTAATTGCAGCCTGCTCGCGTGCTTGGACAGATGAGAGGAATAAAGCAACATAAAATTAAAAGAAACTGGAATTAATCAAAATACCACGCACAGGACTTTATCACGCTAACACACGAGTAATATTTACCTCGATGTTTCGGCAACATTACAGTGGCCGTGGTCACGAGTAGACTGAAAGTGTGGGGTGTCTGTGTGGATTTACTGTACCAGCGGGAAAATTACAAATTAATTATACCCACTGCCCGGTCAGACTAGTTAGCCGAGATCCTACAGGCACAGAGCGCTCAAAAAGTAGCAAAAGTAAATACATTCCCTTTTTACTCTTAGTATTTGAGACATGTATAGTTATTTTCACACTCTCCTTCAGAAAAGTAACTTTTCCTCCCTGACGAGAGGGAGCAAAGTGGAACTTTTCTGTTCAAGGCTTTCTAAGTATTTTATTGCAATGCAATTTTTTGAAGTTGATAATTGTAAAGCCACGCCATTTTCTATGCTGGTTGTCTTTAATAATATTTAGAATTTACTTTTTTCAAGTTTCTTAAATGCTCGTGTGAAAAAGTTGTATGAGCGACTCGGGAGCAAAATTATTTTCATCTTGTGCGTTAACACTTGAATCCCTCATTACGCTCAGGATTCTACTTTAGAATCCTTCGCTACATTCTGGATTCAATGTACGCCCTCGCCGTAAATACACCATTTTGCTCCCTTGTGACACAATAGTTATTTGTGTCACAAGGGAGCAAAATGGTATAGAAAATGACGTGGCTTCCAATTATCAACTTAAAAAAATTGAATTTGCAATAAATCACTTAGAAAAGCCTTGACCAGAAAAATGTACTTTGCTCCCTCTCGGTAGGGAGGAAAAGGTTACTTTTCTGAAGGAGAGGTGTGAAAAAAACTATTTGAGCATTTTTAAATAAAGTTTGTACATTTGATTTGCGACTCCTATTTGTGATAAAAAAATTGCAGGTATGTAGAGTGAACGATACTGAGTCGTAATAACATAGTCTCTCAAAAGTCCCAATTGGTTTGTATGGAAATTTCCTTTTTTGTTACCAAAACTATGGATTTGCGGTAACAAAAAGGAACTTTCCATACAAATTAATTGGGACATTTCGGGGACTATGTATTTTAAACTCAGTGAACGATTCACTCTATCTACCTGTAAATTTTTCCCAAATCGGAGTCGAAAAAATCAATGTACAAACTTTTTTAGAAATGCTCATTTTAGCACTGTAGCTTGCTGTGACAAAGTACAACTGTTCAGCTACCTCTGAGCTTGACTGCTTCGAATTGGGTTTGATGCAAATCTGTCCTCCGATGATGACGTGTCAGCTAAAACTGAACGTGCCGTAGTCTGCAAGTACGACGGATTATTTGCGGTAGTTCTTAGTTCCTTCACAAGACCTTGAAGAAAGAACTGCGTATTTTTCCGCCTTTGTACCTTTGCAAGAACTGAAGATGCTACTGCGAAAGGAACAAAGGCAAAAAAAATAAACGCAGTTTTTCCTTCAAGTCTTGTAAAGGAACTAATGCAAAAAAAACGCAAGTTCCATCGCACGAACATCCAAAGGAAACACTGCAAATAATCCAGTACACACGACTACAAGCCTGCTGGATGGAAAAAAATCCTAGCAGATAATACTTACAATAGGTAGTTATATGATACGAATCGACAACTGTTTCGACTCGAAGGTAACAAAGGGAGTGTAGATGATTTTGGAACTGCTCGTAGTCTTCTGCTGATTGTGCCAAATCATCGGTTATGATATCCTAACAAAATCAATTTATAGAGATAAGTAGGTACAAAATTAGCACGGGATAATTTTTACCGCAATTTGATCGCGCAAGTTATCGGCGAGTGGGTGAACTTTTGCTGTATGTAAGTATTTCGTAAGTATTTATTTATACTATAAAGGCAAAACATGGCCTAAAAATGCATGAGATTTGGCAAACGTATTCCTTGAGGATCGCAGAGGTGCAAGAAGTTTTTTTTTTAATTCGAATACCTACACTAGCAGAGTAGATTTTTTCTTCAACGGCTGCGAAGCCGGTAGGATTAAGCTAGTAATTAATATACGAACTGAGAAATCCAGATGCAGAAGCTAGATAAACTCTTCGTCAACTCTTTTCATGGTTAGCAACTTATTAATAATTATATTAGCAGTTTATGATTACTATTTCTACCAAAAGTCTTACCACAGAAATTGAGTGATGATGATGATGATAATTAGGATAGTAAACTCTGTATGGATTTTATTACCTCTTTGATAGAAAGAGCTTACACGAAGCACTGTTCATAAAAATATTAGGTATGTCTAAAGGCACTGTTACACATGCTCGTTACTGGATGAAGCAAACGCGTTCACACTTGCTTATTACCTTCCCCCTTCCACCCCGTCTCGAGCTGCCACTAATAAGCATGCTCGATAGTAGCATGTCCTGTTCACACATGCTACTAGCTAGCATTTGTTCAATAGTAGCATGCTTTCTTGCTACTAAAGAGCATGTGTAACAGTGTCTTAAGGGACTTTGGCTTTACGGATGCCCTTGATAACTTGATTGCCTGTGCATTCTGTGCGTGTCGTACAAGATGACTAAGAGCCTGGTGGCAGCGCTCTCTATTGCCAACTACCGAATTCCAACTCCAGCTCTGCGGCGTGGAAGGTAAGGACAAACCACCGCACTATTTCCCAAGAAACTCGTCCTGTAGATTTGCTACCGATTTTCAACCGACGACCATGACCACTTAGCAAAGTAGTACTACGAAAAGTAACTATAAATATAACCTGAATAAGCAAGACCATCAACCAAGACAAGAAAACCGTGGTCAGAATCTCGGTATTTCAATTTATCGTACACATATTATGACCACTTGAAAGGCGTTTGGCTCGTGTTATAATATGCGAACAGTTATCCAAGACCCTGCTTCTAATTATCATAAAATACTATAGATTTTATAGGTCGTAGTAAAATTTTCGAGTAAAGTACAGTTAGTACAAAATTCGTGACTCGATAAAAAAATGTGAATATTACTCGAAGGAGTACCCCGATCGGGTAGCTAAGTGTCGCAATAGACTTTCGCTAGCTGGCGCTGTCTATTTGAGTGTGTGCGTGAGCTCCTAGTGTCCGTATACGGCGCAATTGACGTTCAAAGTAAACACCCTCGTTTGCGGCTTTGGCGGAATATTTCATTTCGAGTGTGGGGTCAAAAAAATCGGTTACGCTTAGATACTCCCGCCACTAGTTTTTGGTGAAATAATTCTTCATAATTTACGAAAAAAACCTAAAAAAGGAACTATTGATAACAGCGCCATCTAACGGGACATTGCTCATGAGCTAACAGGAGCAAACCTTAATTAT
>NC_133477.1:15402260-15413706 GCF_025370935.1 Choristoneura fumiferana | reverse complement strand
CAGAATTTAACACACCCAAAATAAACGTATCAATGTTAACATTACATAACATGTGAAAATGCATACTAAGAGCTTGATACCAGTACAAAGGGTAAATAAAGGCTTGAGTTGTATTTTCTGATAAAAAAGAGTAACTGCATACAGAAGATTCAATTTCCACAGGTAAAACAAATGAGTTATAAATGGTGATAGAATATGAGTTAAGTTTGATGTTACTGAGATAACTGCAACAATTTTCCAATACCGCACAATAAACTTCTTAGCGTCATCGATAATCTTTAACCCTTCTTCTGTTTCAGGTTGAAACATTTTGCTTTCAAGCGTATTTAATATCATCACAATTTTGTCATGCATCAAAATAAACGTAAGCACTTTAGAGGTTACAGCGAGCTCGTAAATTAAAATATCATTTCTTCTACAAACAAATCCAGATGCCTCGGGAGATAATAAAAATTTATAGTGAAAAGAAAGTTGCAGAGAAAGACAAAAAAAGCTACAAACACTTTGTAGTAATATTTATAGAAACGATGCATGTTACTTGATGGCCATAGGCGAGGACTTTCCAAAATTTAATGTTCATAGCTAAAGCAATCTATTTGCTTCAACTGAGTCATTTCGATGTAAACTTGATTTTCTTAACTGCCTTGTTTTGTGTCTGTTGAAGTTGTGCTAATGGTTAGAAATTCTTCCTCAGACTACGTTAAACAGCGATTTGTCTGTTGTTTAAATAAATTTAAACTTCAAAGACTAGCAAGGCTTGTGATTAAACAAATTGCTCCACAAAACTATTTTCTTAATTGGAAAGATTTAACGCTATTAAAATGAACACTTACACTTGCTGTATTCCCATATGCAAATAAGTACGTAAACATATTTCAAAGGCAAATTTCCATGTAGTAAAAGTGAGTAAAATGGAAGTTATGTGGGTTAATTGCGGGAACGGGCTGTTTTAAATGAGAATGCAATTAGTAGAGCTGAATGTGCTTAATTAACAAATGGCTATAAGCCTCCGTTTACTAGTTCATAAAAGTTTGGGCTTAATGCCATCGTAGTTTATTTCGGCTTTACCCCGGCTTTTACTCAATTATGGCATTAGTGGTTTATTTTTCGTTTTCTTCAAGTTAAGTTTTAAATTAAAAGTGTAAAGAATTTATAATTGTAAAACCTATTACCAATTGATTTCTGATTTTAGTTATCTGTAATTACTAGCATTGCAAATTAGATAAATTTAGGTCTGCTTCCACTCATTGGATTGACTTAAAAATAATTTATTGAATCGGGCGTTACTTTGTGGAGGTCCATATCAGGGTAATTATTTGAGGTGTAAGATAAATGTTACAGAAAAAAAAACACACATTTTGATGTGCTCTGTTTTATTTTGAACATAAGGATATGTACCAATAAGATGCTTTATATTATAAGAGATCGATAAAGTTTATTTTGGTTAAAAAAAGTAAAATTCCAATTTTAACGGTAACAAAAATGAGCACCGAGACCACGAAAAAGAACATTTTGTTTATTTTAAAATCTTATAATTGTACTATTTGAATGAAAATCCGATAATAATGAGAAAACGAATAAGCATTATTTAATTAATCAGGTATCAACAGAAACAGACAATCGATATCTATATAAAAAAAATTAAAACTTGACCACGAAAATGACGACTTCTAATTGTCATTTTTGTAACCTTTTAAATACTATCTAGAAATTATTGAATTAAAGTAAGATTATTAACTTCAACTCACAAACCAAAACAGCTTTCAATACCTTCCCCTCCCCGTGCAGGTGTAGACCCGAACGAAATTATGTTACAACGAAACAACACAACAAAATGCTCCTCTAAATGACGAAGTTTTTTTTTAATATTTAGATATATACATTTCACACGTACATTCAGAGCAAACTAATTCTTGAACCTCTAGCCAGTTAGCAAAATTGGCGTCACACTGGTCATAATTCCTATAACCACACCTGGAGCAAATGTTGTTGACGGTCAACCATTCTTCATTTAAGTCAATTAAATCAATAACGGCATAAAACACTGTAAAAAGCAGAAAATTCTATAAAAAGTGTTCTGTATTTTTTCTACTTGTAGGGAAAATCATCTTTTTCGTGGTCTTTAATCAGTTTCGTGGCCCATAGCACCACGAAAATGATGACCACGAAATTGAAAATTTCTTACTTTCGCGGCTCTGCAGTAAATATCCTATAGGTTTGATGCAAATGAAATCAATATTGAATAACTTAACTGCAAATGACACAGCACCAGTAAAACATTACATTTATTTACCCAATACTCACCAGTTCGCAACCGTAACGAAAATGACGCTCGATCTTTGACGCAAATCTAACTTGAACCTTTATTACATTAATTATAGATAAATAATTATGGCTTGCGATAAACATTACACTTCATATTGACGCAGTCTTATTTTCAAAGTCGCTTATAGTTAAAAAGGATTCACAGGAGGTTTGACCTCTTTTTTTGTTTAAAATATTAGTTAATAAGTGTGGCTACGAAAATGATGGTGTATTTTGGAACAACGGGAAATGTAGAAAAAAATAGTCTCATCAATGTCCTAATTTTTTTTATGTTTGCATGCATGGTATATCATATTATGAACATTCAATCCATGTTTTAAACAGCAAGTTTTTCTATAGCTTGTATTTTTTACCATACTAAAAAGTAGTCAGGGATAATCCGAACCTGACCACGTAACTGACTTTTGTGCAGAAAATTTAAGTTATTGTGGAAAAAAGATAAAATAGAATAAAATGTATTTACCACAAGTTTCAGCGATAATATCCTAAGCAACTTAAAAACAATAAACGATATATTTCTAATTTTATAACTGAAAATTTGAGTCTGAACACAATTGAACCTCTCGAAATAATAACCCATCAATGAACTAAAAGAATTGAGCAAGGAAATTATTTTAGCTCATTGACTTAAAAAGTTATGTGGATAATTTTGTAGATAATATGAAAATGTAAGTACAGTTCACATAAATTACAGTCAGCAAAAAATGGGCACAAATAGATAGATGTGCGTTATTAATTTACGAAATATAGCAGTGATTTTATAAATAGCCTCTGTTTTTAAGCTAAACTGCAGTCGGGTAAAAAGCCCGCCAAGTGAGAATCAGACTTCCTCGGACATACAAATTAAAAAGACAACAAAAAAAAGTTTCCCTAAACAAAGAAACTCCATTTTTTTACCGGTCGTAAGACACCAAAGCCTAACAGCCTTATTCATAAAAAGTTAGAGCCTCCTTGAAGGCTCCTTGAAGGGCCCGATGCTAAAAAACATGATTCATAAACGTCTGTTAGCGCTAATCAGTCGATCAAGGCTCTGCTAAAGTTAGAGGACCGTAGACCCTCCTTTATCTCCCTGCTAAGTCACAAAATGGCCGCCACAAGTTTGAACAGCTGACTTTGACAAGAGCAAAAAACCATACCGAAGATATTTATAGTGAAGGCAGGGCTACGCAAAGATTTAAAAAAAAAAAACTGGAAAATTTATTTTCAGGAATTTGTATTTAAAAATCCTCTAAATTAGCAACAAAAAATTAACAATAAATATGAAAAAAAAAATAGGATTAACATAATTATGGCTTTTTGCACAACATAAACATGCGGATCGGAAATGGCGGGAAAACAAATATCTCGCTTTTTATTTTTTTTCCTGCTAATTTGCTGTCACTGCTGTCAATTTTTTTTAATTATCGATTAGGCCATTTTTTGTCTTTGATTTGTCAAGGTGGCCAATATAACGCGTCTAATCCGTCTATCAGCAGCTCAACAACTAGCAGACTGCAAGCAAGTGTTTATGAATACTTCTTGACAACCGTCTATTAAGCTTAATCAGTCTGCTAAGTAACAGACCGATCAAACCTCAATTAAGGTTTTTTTATGAATAAGGCTGTAAGTGTTTTGTATTTCAACTTAATACCTACCTCCAGGTGTTCCTGAAAAATGGATTTTGACAGACATACAGTAAGCAAAGTTACTATTTCATGAGGATTCCCTTTTCCATTTTAGACGTTGCTACCTACCTACCCCTACCTTCCACTTGCATACCTATGTAACTTTTCATGTGTTCCGTTTATTTAACAAATTACTTCCAGACTAAAGCAAAGTTGTGAACTTTCTCGAACCTTCGCCACTGATATTAACCGGGTTCCTTGATGTCAAAACCGCTGCTCAAAGTGGTAATATCTTTAAAATTGTAAAGTACTCCTGAGAGTCATCACTCAAAGAGCATGTTTTTTTACTTAAAATGGCAGATTTGCTTGAGTACATATTCATTGAGATGTAGAGGGTTCAATTTGTGCAATAAGATTTTAACGATGAGAATAGGTAGTACATATAAATTTAAAGCCGTAAAAAAAACCATGTACAGGTCACGTAGCAAGTTTAAGATTTGAATTACTGGATATTTTTTTATTAAAAATACTCGTTATGATCTATTCTTTTAAGGTAAATTAAAGGAGGTGCAATTTATAAAGCTTTCAGAGCTTACAGTCTCTCACACAGTTATTCACTTTATTTATGCCAATTGTTATTAAGATAGTTCCTAATCACTTTTACCTCACAAATCACCGTAAGCTTGAAAAAAAGTAATTTTATCGTTCGTTTACAGGTATGAAGATCCCACCGCCAATTTTTTAGATAGAATATTAATTTTATTACGGAAATAAAAAACATCAATTTTATTACAGCTACGTTCAATATTACCTGTACACTAAAATGTTTATGAACATCACATCACATCGGGCTTGTAGTCAAACAAAGTGCCTAAAAAACTTTTCAATCTACAGTACCGTGTCATTTTGACAGTTACTGTGATTAATTGTTGTTAAGTAATCAAAAACGAACATTACTAACCTGTGGAATGGCAGCGCCATATTTAAAATTTACTGTCAAGCGGCGCGGCCATTTTGAAAAAATCTTTCTTGACTGCAGTGACAGCTACGAATTAATTTCGCGAATTCGCGAATTTTATTAAAAATATCACCAATAAAAAATTACTTTAATTTTATAGATAAGCCTTACAGTGATAGTTTAGCATAAAATGGCATATATAATTAAATAACAATGAATGACCTTCAATTTCTGTGAACTTTATTATTCATTATCAAATATCTGATAACCAAATTTTTCTCAGTCATGTATTAAATAACTATAATTACAAAATAAAACAATTACCTGTAGGAAACACTGATTTATTTCGTAAAATATTAATTTATTTACGAAACAAAGCCCTTTTATAGTCTTTCAATATCAAATAATAGTATAATACGAGGTTTCCAAAACCTTTGTTTTTTGAAAACAACTTTATGAGATTGTTAGTTCTCAGGTAGGTATACTTTTTAAATATTTGTTAGACTCAACTAGTCTTTGAAAATAATATGATTAACAAATTATTCTTTAAAGTACCTAGGTATACATTAATAATCTCTTTGATATGTACAAGTAATTAAAATTTCTTAATTATTTAAATTTGAGAATGAGTGTTTCAAATTCGAGGGTTTGTTGAGCTATCATTTTAATTATTTACAGCAAATTTTGATCGCTTTAATATAATAATAAAAATAATCTAATCTAATTGTAATGTAGGTTCATGCCAGTTACTATCTATCTTGTCTTTGTAGTTCGGTTATTTTCGTATTATGCTATAGAAGTTGTAAGGTACCAAACAATCTGATTCGTGGATCACCACAGAACCATGTCGTAATAACATTTTAATTCTTGAGATGAACGTTGTTATAGTATAGACAAATAAAATTATTTACTATGTAGTTATATTTTTGCCATGGTGATCATGGATACTAAAACGCGAAAAAAGCTATTGGTAGAACAAACAATCATTGTGCATTATCTGTTAATTTATTTTTACGAAAATGGAGATGAACGTTTTCTAGAGCATCATGTCGTCGCTTATGATTATTGTTGTCCTGTTTGTGCTCTTAGTATACTCTTGAAAAACATGAATAGTCGTTTATGTAGTGTCTACGTAAATAAAAGGCACACGTCCGTACACTAGGCTGTTTATTTCGAGACTGACTCCACAGAGGGCGCAGCACTCATGCGCTTTATAATGCAAACATTACACCACTCTCTTCTTAATCTAAATGTAGCAAATCCTGCAGTACAAAATATCACACCCTTAGGTGCCTTAATAGGTACTTCTACAAAATATCATAAATACAACTTAGCTACTGGAAGGCTTGTATAACTATGTAAATTCTTAGCTATATGACAAACATTAAAATAACAAATAACCAAGAGCTTGTCCTTCTTGTTTACCTAAATAAAATTAAACAGGAAACAAAACATTGTTTATTTTCTCTCCCTATCTTAAAACTGTATCCACTCTCTTCTTAACCCTTAGATTGTCGAGATTGAGAAAAAAAAAGTTCATGATTCAAGCCTCTACGGTACCTTATATTAAAAAAAAAACTACATTTAACAAAAAATAAAAAGATAGTCTTGAATCATGGTCGCTGTGGTGTACACTGTCAATTTAAAGGTTAACTCACGAAACAATGTAGCAACTGTCAGTAGGTACCTATGTACCTAGGTAGATAACTGTTTTTAATAGGAGTATAGTATAACTTAGTTTAAGTGTAATTATTTATAGCTATGTTAATATTATTTTAGTAGGTATCTATATGTACTGATAACAATGACACTATAGTGTTACAGGCTTGTCTTAAAATTAGGGTTCCCGTATACTTTTTATTGTATTTTTTTTTATTATTCTGTTTACAAATGGTTCACATCCAAGTAAGCCCTAACTGTAGATATTGCCATAAAAAAAAAAATCTTAGTGTAATGGATGTGCTACACATCCTCGCGAGTCCTCGCGTGCCTTATTAATAACATTGTAATGGTAAGAATAAGTGCCGTAGCACTTTTTAAGTATTGAAGTATTTAATTGCTACGTCTTTAAAAAAAAAATCTGTTCTCAAGAAGATGTATATGCATATCTAAAAAAAAACACTTATGAAATATTTATCAAACCTATATTGCGGTGGGTTCTTACGTCTGCATTCCCTCATGTGACGATGGACCTGGGCCGGTTCAGGTGGCGAGGTGGATGTAGGTGACAAAAATGGGCTGTCACTGTAGTCTGATTCTGGTGACGCTGCCTTAGACTCGCGGCGCGCGGCCCCCGCAGGCGTCCGGGGCGTCCGCGCCGGGCTCGTCGCCTGGCCGCTAGTGCTGCGCCGCGGTGTCATCGCAACGACAGACTCGTCTCTTAGTGGAGCCTGAGCCTGGTCGTCAGGTCGTGGGTCACACCCCTCCTGGCCCCTGGTCTGCTGATAACGGGTCGCTTGGACAGATTAACACACTTGATCGCCGCCTCAACTGATCGACATGTCTATGCGACTGCCTACCGAATCCATCGCTTACTGTGTAATCGGTGGTTCCTGATCTTTGAATGACCCTACCCGGAAGCCACTTCGCGTCCCCTTGATACTGTCGTATCCATACTCTTCGTCTCCCTGTTGTAAAGCGCGGCCCGAGTTTGTGCAACCGGCTACTTGTTTTCTTTGTGCATTAAGGACGTTTTTCTCGCAGTCCGGTCTAAGTGCATCTAATCTGGTGCGTACCTGCCTACCTAACATTAGCGACGCGGGGCTTTCGCCTGTCGTGCAATGCGGCGTATTCCGGTAGTGTAATAAAAAGGTGTTAAGGGCGGAATGAACATTAAGTTTTGTCGCATTGCCTTTTTAATTACCCGTTTAACGGTACGGACCGCATTTTCTGCCGCGCCGTTGGACGCGGCGTGATACGGTGCCGTGAATACGTGTTCGATGCCGTTATTCGCCAAGAACAAAAAAATCTCTACTCGTAAACGGCGGCCCATTATCCGATACTAGTTGCTTCGGAAGACCCCATCGCGCGATAACTTCATTGAGTTTATCGATTGTATTAGTCGCGGAGGTTCCGATAACGGGGAATACTTCTAACCATTTGGTTCGTGCGTCAATCATAATCAGATAAGTTTTTCCAAAAAGGGGTCCCAAAAAATCAACATGTACTCGTGACCACGGCCGGGCCGGCCACGGCCACGGGCAGGGCGCGTGCCGCGGCGGCGCGTCCGCCTCGGCCGCGCACACGGCGCACCCGCGGCACAGCGCCTCAAGTGCCTCGTCAATGCCGGGCCACCACACGTAACTACGCGCGAACGCCTTTGTTTTCACTATCCCCATGTGGCTTTCGTGTAATTCTTTGAGGACCCTATTTCGGCAACCCTCTGGTACGACTACCCGGTGCCCCCACATGACGCATCCTAGCTCTTCGTACAGTTCTCGTTTCCTATTAAAGAATGGTTGCACATTTTTTATTTCAACTTCGTCCGGCCAGCCCGACCGTATATACCCTAGCACTCGGCAAAGAATCGGATCGCGTTGTGTTTGTTTTTTTACCTCATAATAGTCAAGTAATAATTCGTTACTTGCAAAATGTAAATACGTCTGCTCCGGCGGCGAGCCGTCCAATGAGTCAGCATTTTTAACTGGTACCGGCAGCCGCGACAAGCCGTCCGCGCCGTTTGCGTCCGTGCGAATGTACTCGATGTCATACGTGTACGCAGATAACTTAATCGCCCACCGTTGCAATCGACTCGCTACCATCGACGGAATACCTTGTTTGGGCCCAAAAATGCTAACTAGTGGCTTATGATCGGTTCTTAATGTGAATCGCCGGCCGTAAAGGAACTGATGTAATTTTTCTAAACTAAATACGATCGCTAACGCTTCCTTGTCTATTTGGGAATAGTTTCGTTCCGCGTCGTTCAATGAGCGCGATACATAAGCGACTGGGCGCTCCCGCGCCCCTCCCGCGCCACCCGCGCCCGCGCAGCCCTCCTCCGGCTGAGTCAGGACTCCGCTTATGCCGCGGTTGCTGGCATCCGTAGTTAGAACCAGTGGCTTGTTTGGATCATAATGTTTTAAAACCTCAGCGCCAATCAACAATCCTTTCACTTTTTTAAACGATTTTTCGCAATATTTGTTCCACTCCCAGGTGACCCCCTTCCTTAATAAATCGTATAAGGGCGATAAAATAGAACTCAAGTTCGGTACGAATCGAGCATAAAAGTTGACTACACCTAAGAAAGACCTGAGTTCTGTCGTATTTTGCGGCCTGGGAATTTTTAGAATTCCATCGATTTTTGTTGGATCGACTTTAATACCGTCTTTCGATATGATATAGCCTAAATATTGCACTTCCTCTAAAAGAAAAGTGCATTTGCTTTTCTTTAATTTTAGTCCGTGACTACGGATTCTTTCTAGAACTTTTTGTAATGTTACAAGATGCGTTTTAATATCTGCCGACCCTATGATGACATCATCTAAAAATACTTCTACCTGTGGAATATCTTTAAGTAAATTCGACATAATTCGCTGAAATATTCCCGGGCTAGACGACAACCCATAAACCAGTCTGTTATACCTAAATAACCCTCTGTGCGTATTTATCACGGTATACTGTTTAGATTCATCTAACTCGATCTGATTATAAGCCTGCGTCAAATCGATTTTTGAAAATATCCGGGCTCCGTTGAGTCTCACTAGTAGATCGTCAATTTTTGGCAAGGGATACCTATCGATCAGTAGGGCGGGGTTCAAGGTCACCTTGTAATCTGCACAAATCCGCAACCCCCCATCAGCTTTACGTACCGGTACGAGTGGCGTGGCCCACTCCGACGTGTCAACGGGCTCGATGACCCCGCTGCGCAGCATCGCGTCCAGCTCGGCCTCAACGCGCTCGCGTAGCGCGTACGGCAGAGGCCGCGCGCGCAGAACACCGGCTGAGCCCCTTCGCGGACCCTGAGTGTCGCCTTGCCTCCAGTGAACCGTCCCAGACCATCGTCGAATACCTCCTTATACCTGCCGAGTAATGCATGCAAGTCACCATTAATTGCCTCGTTATGAAAAACTGGGATTTGGATACCTAGTTCTGTTAACCAATGTCGACCCAGTAGTGATGTGGTACCCCTATCGATAACAAAGAGTTCTAATTTTTTTGATCTGTTTTGATACCTAACTATCGGTCTTATCACACCTAAAGGCCGTACGCGGCTCCCGTCGTAAAACTTTAATACTAGGTCGAAAGGTTCGATTACCCTCCGCTTGAAGTATTTATCGTAAGTGTCCCTACTTATGCACGACACTGCCGAGCCAGTATCGACCTCCATGTTAATTGTTTCGCTATCTACACACAATGACAAACTTACCGGTTTGTAACCGTTCAAACAAAGATGATATAAATCTTCTTCGACGTCCGACGTCGACGTTTGTTCATCATCATGCGGAGTCTCGCTGCCCTCTGCCTGGACGTGATACACCGAGCGACGCGGGCGCCGCGCGCGCGCACCTGCCGTACGGTTGCCGCTACCCGAATCCCGGGCGCCGCTACCCGGACCCCGGGCTCCGCTGCCCGAACCACGAGCGCTGCTGGCTGAGTTGCCACGGGTTATTCTAGCTGGACACACCCGCTTTAAGTGACCCACCTCCCCACATTTATTACATACAAAGTCTTTGTAAGGGCACTGTGTGTCTCGGTGGCCTAGTCGCCCGCATACTGCACACATGATCCTATTGCTTATTGTGTTCTGATTTGTGCCATTCACACTGTTCAGTGCTTGTCCGCCAAGTGGTTGTGCCGACGAGAACGAGTTCACAGTTGCGGGTCTCGCTCCTCCATCGGTCCTCTCGCTTACACCTGGGCGTTCTACCATAGCTGCGTCCTTTTCGGCGGCTTCCAGTGAAAGAGCTAGACGCACCGCCTTTTTATAGGTTAGGTCGTGTTCCGCAAAAAGACGTTGTTTAATGGTATCGCTCCTCAGAACTGATCCCGAATATTTTCTTCTAATGCTGAGCCGAACTCACAAAACTTGGCGAGTTTTTTAAGATCAGTCAAAAACTGCGACACCGTTTCTTCACCTCCCTGTCGCCTTTGCCGCAATCGATATCGTTCGGCCATAAAAGATGGTTTTGGTTCCATATGATTTCGCATAATTTCAATCACCTCTGTGTAGGACATCTCTGCCGGTTTTTTAGGGCACGATATAGTGCTCAGTAGCTCATAAGCTTCCCCCCCCATAACCGCTATGAGTGTCGGCAATTGCATTTCCGATTGAATCTCGTTCACTTTAAAGTACATTGCTAATCTTTCCACGTACATAGTCCAGTTACCCGCAGCCACTTCAAATTCGCCGATTCTTCCTACTGACATTGCAGATAATAATTTGGCACACCACACTACTAAACACCATGCAATAGTTCCGAATATTCCGATAATAATCCTCGAACGCCAATGTAGTGCCTACGTAAATAAAAGGCACACGTCCGTACACTAGGCTGTTTATTTCGAGACTGACTCCACAGAGGGCGCAGCACTCATGCGCTTTATAATGCAAAATTACAGA
>NC_133477.1:15401105-15401254 GCF_025370935.1 Choristoneura fumiferana | reverse complement strand
AACTTTGAATAAAAGAGGTGAAAAATGATGAGAAATACCACGTAAACTCGTTGCGTATTTTTAAAGTTTAAGCGTACGTAGAGAGGGACAGGCGGGTGGAAACTTATTAATATAAACGAATTAACTTATTAATATGTTAACAGGAGAGA